>NC_089590.1:63169110-63344894 GCF_019320115.1 Miscanthus floridulus | reverse complement strand
TCAAATGATCATTCTATCTCAAATATGCTATATGTTGCTTCATTGAGCTTCAACTTGCTATCCGTTGGACAATTGTGTGATCTTGGCTTCTAATGCTTGTTTATCGAGACAGAAGTTGTTGTATCTAAGAAGGATGATGATCAAGTGATATTCAAAGGATTTAGATACAACAACCAATATCTTGTGGACTTCACCTCCGAAGATGGAAATTTGAAGACTTGCCTATTCACCAAAATAACACTTGGGTGGCTATGGCATAGAAGACTTGCTCATGTTGGGATGAGCTCACTCAAGAAGCTAATAAAGAATGATTTGGAGGGAGGGTTGAAGGATGTGAAGTTTGAGAAGGATAGGCTTTGTAGGGCATGTCAAGCTGGCAAACAAGTTGCAAATACTCATCCAACCAAAGCTTTCATGTCAATCACAAGAGTGCTAGAACTCCTTCACATGGACTTATTTGGACCAACAACATACAAGAGTTTGGGAGGAAATCTTTATTGTCTTGTGATTGTTGATGACTATTTAAGATACACATGGGTATTCTTCTTTCATGACAAATCCAAAGTTGCATCATGCTTCAAGAAGTTTGCCAACAGAGCACAAAATGAATTTGAAGTGAAGTTTAAAAAGATTAGAAGTGACAACGGCAAATAATTTGACAACACAAACATAGAAGCCTATTGCGATGAAATTGGGATCAAGCATGAGGTCTCCACAACATATACTCCTCAACAAAATCATGTAGTTGAGAGGAAGAACCAGACATTGATCACTCTTACAAGAATAATGCTTGATGAGTACAACACTCCTGAAGCTATATGGGTGGAAGCTATCAACACTGCATGCTATGCATCCAACCGCCTATTCCTTCAAAAGTTTGTTGGCAAGACACCTTATGAGTTGCCCAATGGGAAGAAGCTGGATGTCTCCTTCTTTAGGGTGTTTGGTTGCATATGCTACATGTCGAGGACCTAATACTGGGGTACCCCAGGAGGTGGAACCAATAATCATCGAACGTTAAAAAACTTCTAGATGGACAAGGATGCCGCTACGTTCCTTGCCCAAATGACGGAAGTTTGGTCCCATCTCGCCCGACGCCTTTGGGCCAGCCTCGCCTCGCCCGAGGGCTAAGGGCTAGTCTCTGCCTCACCTGACATCTTTGGGCTAGCCTCACCTCGCCCGAGGGCTAAGGGCTAGCCTCCGTTCCGCTCGACACCTTCGAGACAGCTCCGCCTCGCCCGAGGGCTGAAGGCTAGTCTCCGCCTCACTCGATGCCTTCAGGACAGCTCCGCCTCGCCCGAGGGTTGAGGTATAGACTCCGCCTCACCCGACCCCCGGGGGGTGGGCTTAGTCACGCCCAAGGGATAAGGACTGGACTCTGTCTCACCCGATGACCGAGGACGAACCTCACCCCATTTGATGTCCAAAGACTGGTTTCATCTTACCTGATAACTTCTCCCCCGTTCCCTCGTGATGATGGGTACAGAGCAAGACAAGACGTTTGGGTCAACCACGGCTTCAAGGACCATACCCTGCGCCCCGGCAGGAAAGGTACTGCCAGCGAGCGATTGGACGGGTGCTTTAGACCCTTCCGGGCACCGTAGAGCCCAAAAGGTATTGTAGGCACGTGCTCCTCGCCCTGTAGAATTGTAGGCGCCGCCTTTAGCTCTGGGACACGGAACCCGACGAAGATATACGACAACCACTACACTCCAGAAAAGGATTTGTGATCTCCACAAAGGACGGACATGCCATCTCCACGTTATGGACCCAAGGGAGCAGTGCCCGCTTCCCGACCCCTTGGGTCCACCAAATCAAAGGACCTTGCCCACGGCGCTACTCCGGACCCCGACCCTGCATCCCTCCGACAGAGACTCATAGGAGCCAGAAGGCGTGCGGAGCAAGGCCGGGCAAGGTTCATAAGTCAAAACCACTGTACTGTAGCCCATACCGTGCACAGGGTAGTATTATGCAAACATCCTAACATTCTATAGGGGCATCGACAGTATTGTAGGCACTTATCATCCTTTCACACCCATTAGAATGGGTAACCGAGCTGGGTAGACGTGAGCCACAAGGCTAGGTGGAGTACGCATCCTAAGTCCTCACCCTTGTAAAGCTATCCCCTTCATCTATAAAAGGGGATGCGCTTCCTCCAACAAAGGGAGACCAAACAACACAAGACACACACACACACAGTCAAGCTGCTACCAAGCTCTTGGCCTCCTTTTGACCCTTCCATCAGAGACTTGGGACCTGTCCCTTTCTCGATCATTTGTATCCCCTACTATGAACCATTCATGGTGCTAATAACACGAGCAGCAACAAACTGGACGTAGGGATATTCAGCTCGAACCAGTATAAATCTTGTGTCCTTTAGCGCACCATCCAAGCCTAACGCGCATTACTATAAATTTACTTGCCGATGCTTGTATGAAACACCGACAGTTGGCGCGCCAGGTAGGGGAGCTTGCGCGTTCCAAATCAAGCCTCAGATGGCCACCCATGCAATCAGCTAGGCCCCGAGCGCACATGTGCGTTTCGGCGACCTAGATTTCATCGTCACACTAGGAGGAGAACTGGCGCTGACCCACACGGCCGCCCAGTCTCTCCCTTCCATCAACCTCAGCCATCTGAGGCTTGAGGGCCCATTGGGCAACTCCCTTGGACCCCAGTTATCCAGGGAGGCCTCACGCAACGTCGCCCTGTTTCCGGAAGGCCCCGTACGGAGCGCCCCGACAGCATTTCCGTTTGGTCTCCGCAACGCTGCGGCGACCGCTGGCCACCTTCTGGCACTACGTATGGTTCAGCCGCCCATGGACAGCGAGTTCATGGGGATGATTGAGCATGATACGAAGACCCTCTATGGGCTCCTCAACGAGGAGCCAGGATCGTTCTCCTGCTCAGACTCCAGTAGGGGGAGCCACCACCCTTCCCGGGAATGCTTCAGGGCGTAGACCCCCGAGGGGCATGTCAAAAGTGTCTCTGGGGAAGAGGTCACCCCGACAAACAACCCTGACAGCAGATCCAGGGAAGAGACGGCAGCCCCATCTTGCCTAAGGTTGGAGCAGCTAAGGGCCCATCAGCTAGAGATCGATGAGGTCGAGCAAGGGCTCGTCCGGGAGTACACGGACATCAATCGCGAGATTGAACGTCGCAAAGATGGGGGGGGGGCGCCACGGCCGGCACCGTACACCAAAGGATCCTCACCGATGATGGGACCCTTCCTCACTTCGCTCGAGTGAGCCAAAACATCGCCGCAGCAACCGCCTTGCTACATGGCCTACAGGAGGCCACGACATCCGAGGATCGCCACGCCCGCTGAGAAATCCACACGTTGCTCGAGCGTGCGGCGGCGCAGCAAGTAGAAAGTTCGTTGTCCCGATGATGCGAGCTCGATGCCAGCCAGTGAACGCCCTCGGTGCGCCCCACCAAGGATGCATCCGTTCACCAAACACCGCCAGGCGGCAGGCCGCCCTCCACCATCCCGGTGCATCAACATCTCGGCCACGACCGCGATGTGCGCAGCAGCATCGACGCCCGCAGGTGCGTCCATGGTGACGCAGGAGAGGCGGCCCGCCACGGCTACCATCCCCGGTGTGGCAGATGCTATGATAGCGGCGAGGACCGAAGCCCGAGCCCTGGCCTACCAGGCCCTCAGGCCTTTGGCCGACATATCCTCAACGCTGCGTTCCCCCTAAGGTCTCGACCGCCTACCAACATCCCTAAATATTCTAGCGAAACAGATCCTAGGCTTTGGCTCGAAGACTATCGGCTTGCATGTCAGGCCAGTGGTGCAAGTGATGACAATTTCATTATTCGCAATCTCCCGCTGTTCTTGGCCGATTCGGCACGAGCATGGCTGGAGCACCTAATGTCCAAAAGTTGGGCGGATCTGACGGAGATCTTCGTGGGCAACTTCTAGGGCACGTACAAATGCCCTAGAAACCTGTGGGACCTCAAGAACTATCGCCAGAAGGCCGATGAAACCCTCCACGGGTACATCCGACGCTTCTCTTGGCAGTGCAACAAGCTCCCTAACGTCGCCGACGCTGACATAATAGGAGCCTTCCTATTCGAGACAACCTGCGAATCCCTGGTCCACAAGCTAGGATGTAAAGGCCCACGGACTACCAAGGAACTCCTGGACATCGCCACCAGTCACACCTCTGGAGAGGAGGCGGTCGGAGCCATCTTCGACCGCTCCGATAGAAAGACAAGGTGGGACGAGGACGTCGGTGAGGGCGCCTCGACCCGTCCCGCCAAAAGGAAAAATAAGAAGCAACGGCGCGACAACTCGCTCGTGGCCACTGCTAACCGCAAAGGTGGTCGGAAGCCCGCGGAGGGCACTCCGAACCGCTTTGAGAAAATGCTCGAGGGGCCATGCCCAAACCACGCCTTCCCGGCCAAGCATCTATACAAGAATTGCGGCCTCATGCGCAAATACTTGTTCGGGGGCCTTAACAAAGGGGAGCAGGGGAAGGAACCTGTTCCTGCCATAGACGACGCAGAAGAGAAGGATGACGCCTTCCCAACGCCGACCGGTGCCCTCATGATCTTCGGAGGATCAACGGCCTATGACTCCAAGCGCCGCCAGAAGGTCGCGCGCCGTGAGGTCTATACAGCCGGACCGGCCACGCCTGCCTTCCTCCGGTGGTCGGAATCTGCCATAACCTTCGACCAGACCGACCATCTAGATGCCGTCCCACACCCAAGAAGGTACCCGCTTGTCGTTGATCCGATCGTCGGTCCAAAGCAGCTCACGAAAGTATTGATGGATGGAGGCAGCGGCCTCAACAACATGTACGCCAAGACGCTCGACGAGATGGGCGTCGACCGAACAAACCTCCATCCTATCCGAGTGCCTTTCCATGGCATCGTGCCTGGTAGGCAAGCCGTGCCACTGGGGCAGATCGATCTGCCCATCACTTTCGGGGATCGGTCCAATTACCAGACTGAGACCCTCACCTTCGACGTAGTGGGGTTCCCGGGGACTTTCCACGCCATCCTGGGATGACCATGCTACGCGAAGTTCATGGCCATCCCCAACTATACATACCTTAAGCTGAAGATGTCGGGCCCCCGTGGGGTCATCACCATCGACACCTCCTTCCAGCGCGCTTACGAGTGCGAAGTCGAATGCTGCTGTCACGCATCCGCAGTCATCGCCTCTAAGGAACTCACCACCCTCAGGGAGGAGGTTGCCGAAAAAATGCCTGACGCCAAGAAATCAACCGGGTCGTTCGAATCAGCAGAGGGCTCCAAGGAGGTCCTCGTGGACCCCAGCAGCTTCGAGACTAAAAGGGTACGCATTGGTACTGCGCTCTCCTCCAAATAGGAAAGCATGCTCATTGACTTCCTCCGCGATAACAAAGACATCTTTACGTGGAAACCCTTGGATATGCTAGGCATCCCGAGGGAGGTCGCCGAGCATACCTTAAAAATTCACCCGGGCTCCAAGCCGGTGAAGCAATGCCTACGCCGCTTTGACGAGGAGAAACGCAGGGCCATTGGTGAGGAGATAGCCAAACTGTTGGCCGCAGGATTCATTAAGGAAGTATACCACCTAGAGTGGTTAGCAAATCCTGTTCTTGTACGAAAAAAGAGCGGGAAATGGAGAATGTGTGTCGATTACACAGGCCTCAACAAGGCATGTCCAAAGGATCCATTTCCTTTGCCATGAATAGACCAAATAGTTGATTCCACCTTAGGGTGCGAAACCTTCTGCTTCCTTGACGCATACTCCGGCTACCACCAAATCGCGATGAAAGAGTCCGACCAGTTCACAACATCTTTTATCACCCCCTTTGGATCGTTCTGCTACATTTCAATGCCATTCAGTCTAAAGAACGCTGGGGCAACTTACCAGCGCTGTATGCTCAATTGCTTCGGAGACCTCATCGGGTGGACCGTTGAGGCCTATGTCGATGACATAGTAGTCAAGTCCAAGCGAGCTGACCACCTTGTCGCTGACCTTGAACAAACCTTTGCAAAACTCCGGGCAAACGGCATCAAACTCAATCCCGAAAAATGTGTTTTCGGGGTCCCAAGGGGCATGCTGCTCGGCTTTATTGTCTTCAAGCGTGGCATCATAGCCAACCCAGAGAAGATATCAGCCATCACAAAGATGGGCCTGATCCAAAACATAAAGGGGGTTCAGCGGATCATAGGGTGCCTTGCTGCCCTCAACTGATTCATTTCACGCCTCGGCGAATGAGGACTCCCCCTTTATCGACTCCTGAAGAAATCCGACCACTTTGAGTGGATAGCCGAGGCTCAGGAAGTGCTTGACATGGTTAAGCAATTTCTAACTAAACCCCCGGTTCTGGTCCCTCCAAGCAATGGAGAATCCCTCCTCCTATATATCGCGGCCACCACGCAAGTGGTTAGCACTGCCTTAGTAGTAGAGCGGGAAGAAGAGGGGCACGCCTTCAGGGTGCAGCGCCCTATATATTTCATCAGTGAGGTATTATCCGACTCCAAAACCCGCTACTCCCAAATCCAGAAACTCCTATACACCGTCCTCATCACCAAGAGGAGGCTACGCCACTACTTCGAGTCACACCCAGTGACAGTAGTGACATCGTTCCCCCTCGACGAGGTCGTCCATAGCCAGGACGCTACGGGAAGAACTGCAAAGTGGGCACTCGAGCTGATGGATCAGGGCATTTCTTATGCCCCCGAACAATGATCAAATCTCAGGTACTGGCTGACTTCATCGCGGAGTGGACCGAGGTCCAGATGCCACCGACAGTCGTCGATCAAGAGTACTGGACAATGTACTTCGACAGATCGCTGATGAAGAAGGGCGCCAGAGCAGGACTAGTTTTTGTATCTCCCCTCGGGGTCTGCATGAGGTACATGGTTTGGCTCCATTTCCCCTCATCAAACAATACTGCAGAATACGAAGCGCTCATCAACGGCCTACGAATTGCCATCGAGCTGGGCATTCCGACGCCTCGACGTCAGGGGTGACTCCCAGCTGGTCAGTCAACTAGGTCATGAAGGAGTCATGCTACCATGACGCCAAGATGGAGGCATACTGTCAAGAAGTCCAACGGCTGGAGGATAGATTCGATGGCCTCGAACTCAATCACATCCCAAGGCACCTCAATGAAGCAGCCGACACGCTCGTGAAAGCAGTGTCCGACCGAGAGCCAGTCCCGACAGGCGTCTTTTCCAGCGATCAACACAAACCCTCGGTATGCTATGCGGGGTCGAAACAAGCCAACGATGGCACATCTAGTCCGACCCCAGGGGCCGATCCGCCAACTGCTCTGCCCGACCCTGAGGTTATGGAGCTTGAAGAGGACCCAGCAGCAAAGTCCGACCCTCTCGATGACTGGAGAACGCTTTACCTCGACTACCACCTCCGCGACATACTACCAGCGGACAAGACAGAAGCCCAACGGCTCACACGCCGCGCCAAGTCCTTCATTCTTGTAGAGGGCAAACTCTACAAATGAAGTCATATTGGGATCCTGCAACTCTGTGTCCCTAGCAAACAGGGAAAACTTATACTAAGCGATATCCACGGTGGAGTCTGCGGTCATCATGCCGCACCAAGGACCTTGGTTGGGAATGCATTCCGACAAGGCTTCTACTGGCCCACCACAGCAGCCGATGCCGAGCAAATTGTACGCACCTACGAAGGGTGTCAGTACTACGCTCGGTAAACTCACCTCCTGGCCCAGGCACTCCAGATGATCCCCATCACGTGGCCCTTCGCGGTCTAGGGGCTCGACCTGGTTGGGCCACACAAAAAGGCACCCGGGGGCTTCACCCACCTGCTTGTCACCGTAGACAAGTTTACAAAATGGATTGAAGCTCGACCAATATCCACGATCAAATCCGAGCAAGCTGTGCTATTCTTCCTCGACATCATCCATCGCTTTGGAGTACCGAACTCCATCATCACAGACAACGGCACATAGTTCATCGGCAGGAAATTCATTCGATTCTGCGATGAACAACACATCCAGATCGATTGGGTAGCCATCGCGCACCCTCGGATGAACGGGTAGGTCGAGCGTGCAAACAGCATGCTCCTACAAGGCCTTAAGCCAAGAATTTTCAATCGATTGAACGAGTTCGGTGCGCGCTAGCTCGCTGAGCTTCCGGCCGTACTCTGGAGCCTGAGGACAACTCCTAGCCGAGCCACTGGCTACACACCCTTCTTCATGGTCTACGGTTCCGAGGCCGTTCTCCCAACGGACCTTGACTATGGAGCACCAAGAATCAGAGCATACGACAAACAGGGGGCCGAGGCATCTCACCAAGACGCCATGGACCAGCTAGACGAAGCCGACGACATCACCCTCCTCCGTTCGGCTAAGTACTAGTAGGCGTTGCGACTGGTACCACAGCCGACGGGTGCGGGGTCGAGCCTTCAACGTCGGGGACCTCATCCTCCGCCTTGTCCAGAGCAACAAGGGCTGCCACAAACTCTCCCCGCCCTGGGAAGGGCCCTACGTCGTCACGGAAGTACTTCGCCCGGGCGCCTACAGGTTGAAAACCATCAACGGCGAGGTCTTCACCAACGCCTGGAACATTGAGCAGCTACAGTCGTTTTTCCCTTAAATAAATGCATGTTTCTTCCTTATCAGTTTTTGTCATTACGAAACCTCGATCCTTAGTGACATCCGACCCCTGCAAATTGCGAGGGGTCAGACCTCACTCGGGGGCTGACATGAATAATACAAGTAGGCTTGCAAAAACTTCCTGTGTTGTATTTGCAAACATTCTCTAAGTTTTCCGTTCTTCTCGTAAAAAAGTCCTAAGGACTAAGATTTCAGGAACAAATTCTGAATATAACTGGTAGGACTGCGGGAGATCCACGCCCTAGAGGCTGCGACCTCTTTGCTCACCAGCGTGATCAGAATTAATTCACCCGCACTCCTAGTTTCTTACGACTTAAACCATGGGAAGGGTCGGAGGGCACGAAAACCTTTTTTACAGAAAGAGGAAAGGTCCGTTTGCCGTAACAAAAGATGAAAATTTGTTCATTTTTGCACAAATTCGCCACTTACAAAGTGATTTCATTACAAAAAGGACTAATATACTTGTAAATTCAGAGGACTGTTTACTCGGGGGCTCCCCCACAAATTTATTCAATTACAGTCTCTGCCTAGCTTTACTACAAGTACTGCTGCGGTCGCCGCGCCACGCTCTCCATCGGCAATGCCCGGGGCATGTACACGGGCCAGTGCGTCTACTGCGGCCGCCGCACCACGCTCTCCATCGGCGGCGTCCTACCACTTCGCGGGGTCCTCGAAGGCGCTATCACCTATAGTGTCGAGCTCCACGCAGGCAAATGCAGCGCCTCCGCCGGGGCGTCTAGGGACTACGACATCATCGTCAGCCGCAACCCCGACAGTGATGCCTCCGCCGAGGCATCTAGGGACTATGACATCATCGTCAGCCGCAACCCCGACAGTGACGCCTCTGCCGTGGCGTCCAGGGACTACGACATCATCGTCAGCCGCAACCCCGATAGCGACGCCTCCGCCGGGGCATCTAGGGACTACGCCATCGTCGTCAGCCGCAACCCTGACAATGGCGTCAGGGTAGGAAATGCCTCCCACCAAAGGAGAGACACAGCGAACGATGGCAAAGTTGACGACGTACGGCGCCCTCCAGCGCTCCTTCTCCTTGGGCAGCAGCGACTCCTCAGCAAGGGTGGCTCGCACCATCTCATCTACGTTGGATGACCTCTGGCTTGACATCACGCTCTAGATTCACGAGCGGATCTGTGAGTTTTCTCTCCCCCTGGCATCACCCTCTCTTACTTAGGAACCGAGGCATTCGGTGGAAAGGAACGAGGAAAAGGGGTGGCGGCTCAGAGGTTGGCAAGGAGGTGGGATGAAAACTCTTCCCCCCTATTTAAAGAAGGGGCTCAGCAGCTGAGGAAAGGTGAAAGGTTTGGCCGAAAAGATCTCTGCCTTCCCCTATTCAATACAAATGCGAAATCAATGCCGACAGGAATCTGAGGTGACGCGCCGGAAACGACGGGACGCGCTCTGATCGACGGGACGTCGCCTGGTAAGCCAGAATGTCACCCAGGGCATGGCCCACCACTAACGCGCCCTGGACGCAAGAGCCGGGGCACACTCACCTATAGGCGACTCTCCGCTTCCCTAGGCAGGACCAGGGATGATCCAACAATGGAACCTCCATCCGGAGGGAGGCCCAACGGGCCCCCTGGGTCGATCGGTCGGCCCAGGCAAAGCAACGAACAACGAACGACCCGGCTGTAAGATAAGCACCCTTGTTTATTTACTTTGAGTATTGAATTCTTTGCCGAGCTTCCGACCCCAGCAATGGCAGGGACACAAACATCGCTCAGGGGAAGGCCGAGGGTGCATGTTTGTTTAAACACCCTCTTAGTGCGATCCCTCCTTTATTTCGATTAAAATTATACATTCAAACATTACATATGCAAAATGTTGCATCCCAATGCTTCATGTCGCGTCACGAAACAGCCGTCGCCTCATTCGATATAGGTGGCAGCAGGCCGTGGTTCGAAGGCCGGCCCACGAAGGGCTCGAGGCCGCCTCGTGCCAAACAGAGCCAGGGAGAAATAACTGAGACAAGCCCTAACGGCCCTGCCCGACCCCGCTCAGAAGCGAACAGGGACGTTTCAACCTTTTCTTGTTCGATTCTAACCCCGAGCTAAACCCATAGAATCTCCATCGAGGAGAGGCCATCGGGCCGCCTAAGCCTATCGAACAGCTCGGGCATCTGCCGGGAGGCGGGTTAAGAAGTTATGGAGTGCCACCAGAAGGCTATGCCGACCCCATCAGCAAATGATGGACCTAGATTCCAGACGAACGTACTCGTTAGCGAGCTCATTAAGCGCGATACTCGAGCCGTCGAGGCAAGTGTCGCTTACTCAGCCCCTCTGATTGCGAAAATCGAGGACGGGGTAACACGCAAATTACGGCCGACCCCTATCAGACCCTGACAAGGCCCGGGGGCTCGAGCCGCTCAATATAGGGACACAGGTTTGAAGGCCCTCCCTTGCTGAGCCCATAGAATCCCATTTGGGGAGTTCTGTTGGAAGGCAGGGTGGGGAATAGTGCGACGCCATCCAAGGACTTCGCCGACCCTGTCACAAAAACCACGGAATGGGATTCCATCTAACGTTCTGGTCTCTAGTAACACCCGACCCCAACAAATGCAGGGGGCAGACCTTACTCAGGGGCTAGTTAAGGTACAACCACCTCCCTTCCTCTTTTCGAAACAATCATTACATTAGATTCCCTCCTCGCGTCAAGACCAGCGGCAAGATTCGGGGGAACAGATTGGTAAGACCGCAAAAACCAAACGACCAGACGGCTATGGGAAGAAGGTGAAATCTAACAAAACGAAATTACGAAGCAAAATCATGAAATTGCTTCCAGACTCAAAAGAACCGACACTTGTTCACATATTACATATAAATCTTGTTCATTCGACTGACTACTTCTGCGAAGGGAGAACCGCTTCTTTCAATCTGTCCGCCAGGTCCCACGCAAGAGGTGTCACCGCCTTCTCCATCTCGTCCAGCTCAGGATCTTCATAAACAGGCACGAAGCCTTGACTCATCACCTTCAAATTGATCTCCCGATCATAATGAGAATGGGCGACAGCAAAGGCTTGGGTGATCCCAGCACGAAAGGCATCTTCCTCAAGTTGGCCCACCCGCGCCGTGATACCTGCGGCACGAGCCAGCGAGCGGGCTGGTCTCCACTGGCTCCACCACCTTCAGGGCATCAAGGACCACCCTGACCGTAGCTTGCAGAAGATCATGCTCGTCGCTCTCAGCCTGAAGGGTCCTTCGCACATGGGCAAGTTCCTTTTCTAGCTTGACAGAGACATTCTCGGCTGCTCAACCTTCGGCTCACCGCGTCACCAAGATCTGCCCGGAAGGGAGCGGACCACCTCGACGTCATCATCCTGCCTTCTGCTGAAGGGCCGTGGCCCTACTCTCGGCCTTCCGCCTGAGATCTCGCTCCGTCTCTAGCTCCTTCAGGACCTCGACAAGCCCGCTTACTAGCCTGGGCATCCTTCTCGAGCAGCTTGTCCCGCTCCTTTAGAATCCTGGCGGCCTCTTCCTCTTCCAGCTTCACCCTCGCTGATAGGTCCGCGAACATCCCATGGATCTCCTCCGTGTCTCGACGCGTCTCAGGCCTCCCGCTCCTAGGTGGCAGCAAGCTGCGCGGCCATATCTGCTCACAGCCAGGCCTCCTCGGAAAGGCGATCCCACTCCACCTTCTGCTCATGGAGGAATTGGGATTTATTCCAACTATGAGCAACGAGAATCTGAAGAAGAAGAAGACCGGTATCAGAAATACAAAAACACAAAAACATGCGAAGAAAGAAGAAAACAAGCGAATACCTCGGTAGTAGGAATAACGATCTCACGTAGGGCTCCTCTGGCCTAGTCTAGGGCATCCAGCATGGTCGAGATCCTGACGTCAAGACCCTCCCGCTCCATGCTCTCGGCATGATCATCGAGTGAGAAAAGAGCCAACGTCGGATCCTAGGCGGCCATCCACTGGAGCGGCGGCTCCCCCCACACGGGGGAACGGCTGCCTCCCAACAAAGGGGTCGGGGGCGGCTCCCTCCGGATCCTATGCGGCACCACCGCCATGCCCGATGACCCTCTAGCCATGTCCACCTCCATCCGGCCCGCCTTGTCCGCCATGGCCTGGGCCGCCGATGGCATCGATTGTGCCACCCCCTCGGATGCCATCACGGCAACATCCAGCCCCGCCGGGCTTGGTACGGTCGCGGCCACTTCCACCTGGGTCTCTGGCGGCATGGACTGCACTGCGCCCTCAGGCACCACCTTTGTCGGTGATACCAGACCCTTGGCCGGCTGTACCACGCCCGCCACGGAAGATGCCGCCTGCTCAGTAACCACCGAGGGCACGGGCACCACCACAGGCGCCGTCGATCGGCCAACACGGCTCCAACATTGGCACCACTCCTGCCCGAAATAGGGGCGACGCCGGGCAGCGCCATCCATCCCACCTGAATGGTGAGGCTCTTCTTAGGCGCCAGCCCCAGGGAGTGGCCCATCCGCAAGAACCTACACAAAGGTAAAAGCCATTAGATCAAAATAGAAAGGGAAAAAGGATGAAAACAGGGGAACCAGCGGCTTACGCTGACGTCTTCGGCCGGCGGAAGCGTTTTGGGGATGGATCCCCAGATCCCTGCCCCGACTCATCTGGGTGGGACTATTTTGAGCCTGCCCCCTGCTCTGCGGCAGGGGGACTCATCTCCCTTACCTCATGGGGCGCGGCACCAGAGCCGCTCCCCTCCACCTTCTCATGGGGCGTGGCACTAGAGCCACTTCCCTCCACCATCAGCTCGGGGTCAGCGGCGGTAGGCCCGCCTTCCCCCATCCACCGATCCTCGACTGGCACGCCGTGTGAAGCGGCGGACTCTCCGGCCTCCACCGACACACTTCCCTCTGCGTGGAACGGGAAGGGTCCCTGCACGGATGGGTGGGCACTTGTCAGCGTGTCCTCGTCCTCTAGAACGCCCCAATCCACGTCGACGGCTACCTCATCATCATCGTCATCATCGTCGTCATCATCATCATTGCTCACGTCCTCTCCCCGATCCCATGCTTCCTGCTTCAGTCGTCTTTTCTTCTTCATCTACTCCCTTGAATTCTTGTCCTGCTCGGCCGCGAGGCGATTCGCCGCCGCCAGGGCCTTGTTCTTTGGCAGCGGAACCGGACTGTCTTTGAAGACTAGCCCCCACGGCTGGTCCCAACGTCGTAAAAGCGAGTATCAAAAAAATGGAGATCCAGGAAAAAGAAAGAGCACGGGAGAAGAAGGCTTACGAATTCGAAGAACCCAGGTTCCGGCCGCATTGGGGATGTCCGGGCACCGGATACACAATGTCAAGGACGCCGCCTGCAGAATCCTTCGTTGGCTCCGTCACCTCCTTAATGCGCTGCACCACTTCTGAGAAAGGGAGCACCTTGTCAACAAGCACCGTCCCCTCGAACGACATCCCGGGCATCATCCGATGTAGGGGAAGCGCACACGCCATCAGCGGCACCACCCTCCTCGCATGATAGGCGCCGATAATCCCTGCCCCCTTTACGCCCCGTTCCTTTAGGACTTGGAGGGCAGAAAGAAGGTCAAAAAGGTGTTTCTTGTCTTTAAACTGGACGCCCCAAGCCCACGACTCCAAAGCCTCTTCAATAAGGTGCCCGGTGTACCTTGGCAGGGTGGCACTCACATCATCCCTGACATAAAGCCACTGCGAGTGCCATCCCTTGTTAGAGGTTGCCAGACACATGAACAGGTAACCCCTCGACAGGGTATGGCGTAGATGAACGCTGGCACATCCCATCGGCACATTCACCTCCTTCCCCCCGATCCGCCTCTTCGACAAACTGACGGTAAAGAAATACCGCCACAGATCAAAATGGGGATCAATCCCTAGGAAACCCTCACATAGGGCAACAAACGCCGCCATATGTTGAACCCCGTTGGGAGTTAGATGTTGCAGCTCCACCTCATAATAATCTAGCAGCCCCCGAAGGAATCTATGCACGGGTACCGCAAATCCCTGCTCATGGAAGATGGTGAAAGATACGACATACCCTTCGGGTGGCGCCGGCTCACCCTTGTCACCAGGTAGCAGCCACTCCTGGACGGCGGACAGTGGATGGAGAAGGCCACGGCGGACAAGGCCCTCCAAACACCGAGAGGTGATGCTAGATCTGGCCCACAACTCCATTAAAGCGATTGGGGAGAAAGGTGGGCGCGAGCTCGATGGTGGCTACAAGGCAGACAAGGTAGGCGTAAGCTTGACGGCGGCTGCAACACGGATGCAAGCCGGTCGATGGTGGCGGTGCGGGCGTAGGAGGCTGGGGCGATTGGCGGCGGATGTTTCAGACGCAAAGGCAAGGGAGCGAAATACGGAACCTTGGGGGCGAACCCCATGGTTTTATAGGGGCGACGGACGTGAGAAGGGCAACCATCCGCCTCGATCTCCAGGCCTTCCATGCGCATCGCCGCGTCATGTCACAGGACATGCGCCCATAGTCCCTATCCTCTCCCACCAAAAATCACGGTGGACGATTCGCCTTCCCTAGGCGAATCCAGACTCTCTACCCACCTGGGAAACGCAGGTCACGAAGACTTTTTTCTCTTTGGCCCACCTAGGGCCCAGAAGCTCGGCGGCCGGCCCAACTGAGGACGGGTCCACGAATGATCCGAAATCAAGGGCACAAGTATTACTAGGATCTCGGTCCACGGTCAAGCCCTAGTTAGGTTAGCCCTGAATGAGATCCCCGCGAACGGGATACCACGACCCCCTCAAAAAAATATCCAGTTGGCAAAAAACTAAGTCCTTCAGCCTTACCCGCGAAGGGTCTGATACAACCCCCCGGGCGACCCTACTTGAATCACTCGGGGGCTCGGGGGCTACACCCATCGGGTGCGCTCGCGCGCACCCTCTGGCAAAGTAACTCCGACAAAATAAAAAACACCCTCTAGGCGATTCTATCCGAATCACCTAGAGGCTCAGGGGCTACTGTCGGGGACCTAATACTGGGGTACCCCAGGAGGTGGAACCAATAACCATCGAACGTTAAAAACTTCTGGACGGACAAGGACGCCACTACGTTCCTTGCCCGAATGATGGAAGTTTGGTCCCGTCTCGCCCGACGCCTTTGGGCCAGCCCCACCTCGCCCGAGGGCTAAGGGCTAGTATCCGCCTCACCCGACGTCTTTGGGCTAGCCTTGCCTCGCCCGAGGGCTAAGGGCTGGCCTCTGTTCTGCCCGACACCTTCGAGACAGCTCCGCCTCGCCTAAGGGCTAAAGGCTAGTCGCCGCCTCACCCGATGCCTTTAGGATAGCTCCGCCTCACCTGAGGGTTGAGGGATAGACTCCGCCTCGCTCGACCCCCGGGGGGTGGGCTTGGTCATGCCCAAGGGATAAGGACTAGACTCTATCTCGCCCGACGACTGAGGATGAACCTCGCCCCATTCGATGTCCACAGACTAGTTTCATCTTACCTGATAACTTCTCCCCCGTTCCCTCATGATGATGGGTACAGAGCAAGACAAGACGTTCAGGTCAACCACGGCTTCAAGGACCATACCCTATGCCCCGGTAGGAAAGGTACTGCTAGGGAGCGACTGGACGGGTGCTTTAGACCCTTCCAGGTGCTGCCGAGCCCAAAAGGTATTACAGGCGCGTGCTCCTCGCCCTGTAGAGTTGTAGGCGCCGCCTTTAGCTCTAGGACACGGAACCCGACGAAGATATACGACAACCACTACACTCCTAGAAAAGGATTTGTGATCTCCACGAAGGACGGACATGCCGTCACCACTGTTATGGACCCAAGGGAGCGGCGCCCGCTTCCCGACCCCTCGGGTCCACCAAATCAAAGGACCTTGCCCACGGCGCTACTCCGGACCCCGACCCCACGTCCCTCCGACAGAGACTCATAGGAGCCAGAAGGCGTGCGGAGCAAGGCTGGGCAAGGTTCATAAGTCAAAACCACTGTACTGTAGCCCATACCCTAGCGTAGGGCAGTATTCTGCAAACATCCTGACATTCTACAGGGGCATCGACAGTATTGTAGGCGCTTATCATCCTTTCACACCCATCAGAATGGGTAACCGAGCTGGGTAGACGTGAGCCACAAGGCTAGGTGGAGTACTGCATCCTAAGTCCTCACCCTTGTAAAGCCGTCCCCTTCATCTATAAAAGGGGATGCGCTTCCTCCAACAAAGGGAGACCAAACGACACAAGACACACACACACAATCAAGCTACTACCAAGCTCTTGGCCTCCTTTGGACCCTTCCATCAGAGACTTAGGGACCTGTCCCTCTCTCGATCATTTGTATCCCCTACTACGAACCATTCACGGTGCTAATAACACGAGCAGCAACAAACTGGACGTAGGGATATTTAGCCCGAACCAGTATAAATCTTGTGTCCTTTAGCGCACCATCCGAGCCTAATGCACATTACTATAAATTTACTTGCCGGTGCTTGTACGAAACACCGACACTACACCTACAAGAAGCGGCAACACCTAGGGAAGTTTCAAAGACATTGTGATATTGGTTTTCTTGTTGGTTACTCTTTAAAGTCCAAAGCATATAGAGTATTTAATCATGCCACTGGCTTGGTTGAAGAAATATATGATGTGGAATTTGATGAATCTAACATCTCACAAGGAGCACATGAGAATCTTGATAATGTAGGTGATGAACCATTGAGGAAGGCCATAAAGAATATTCTAGTTGGAGACATCAAGCCTAATGATGATGAAGATGATGTACAAGTGATCTATCCACCTTCTTCATCAAGTGTGCCACAAGATGGTGAAAAAGATGGGAGAGTAGAAAATAAAGACACTCATGTCTCCCATGAGCAAATGGTGGTACAAGCACAAGATGTTGATGCTCCACAACCTCCCCCTCAAGTGGTTGATAGAAGAAATTCACCTCTACTTCAAGCTCATCCACAAGATCTCACCATAGGGAGCCCATCAAAGGGAGTAATGACTCGCTCACAAAACTTGCTTCATTTATTGAACATCACTCTTTTGTCTCTTGCTTTGAGCCTACTAAGGTAGAAGAAGCTCTTTAAGATCCAGATTGGATAAATGCCATGCATGAAGAGTTGAATAACTTCACCCGCAATGAAGTTTGGACTATTGAAGAGCGACCAAAAGGTGCAAGAGTCATTGGAATAAAGTGGGTGTTCCACAACAAGCAAGATGATCAAGGCGTTGTTGTGAGGAATAAGGCAAGACTAGTTGCAAAGGGATTCTCTCAAGTTGAAGGTTTGGATTTTGGAGAGACATTTGCACCGGTTGCAAGACTAGAAGCCATTCGTATCCTCCTTGCATATGCATCACATCATGAAATGAAACTATATCGAATGGATGTGAAAAGTACATTTTTAAATGGCCTTATTAATAAACTAGTCTATGTTCAACCTCCTAGGTTTGAAGACCCTGGATATCCTAATCATGTTTATAGGTTGTCCAAAGCGTTATATGGGCTTAAGTAAGCCCCAAAGCTTGGTATGAGCACCTTCGGGACTTCCTCATTGAGAAGGGCTTCACCATTGGGAAGGTCGACACCACACTATTCACCAAGAAGCTTGATGGACATATCTTCATTTGTCAAGTGTATGTTGATGATATCATCTTTGGATCATTAAATGGAGATTCTTGCAAAGAGTTTGGTGAATTGATGTCGAAAGAGTTCGAGATGTCAATGATTGGAGAGCTTACATTCTTTCTTGGTTTTCAAGTCAAGCAAATGAGAGAAGGGATTTTCATCTCTCAAGAAAAGTATACTAAGGATCTTCTCAAAAGATTCAAAATGGATGAATGTAAGCCAATCAAGACACCAATGCCAACTAATGGACATCTCGACCTAGATGAGGGAGGTAACACGGTTGATCAAACTCTCTACCACTCTATGATTGGTAGCTTGTTATATTTAACCGTGTCTAGGCTCGATATCATGTTTAGTGTGTGTATGTGTGCTAGATTTCAAGCTAATCCTAAGGAAACTCATTTGATGGCCGTTAAAAGAATCCTTAGGTATCTTAAGCACACACACCAGCCTTTGGTATCCCAAAGGAGCTATATTTGAATTAGTCGGCTATTCCGATTCGGATTATGCCGGTTGCAAAGTTGGTAGAAAAAGCACATCCGGAGGGTGCCATTTGCTTGGTAGATCACTTGTGTCTTGGTCCTCCAAGAAACAAAATAGTGTGGCTTTGTCCACCGTCGAAGCGGAATACATTGCCGCGGGTGCTTGTGGTGCACAAATTCTTTATATGAAACAAACTTTGCTAGACTATGGAGTAGTTCTAGAAAAAGTACCTCTTTTGTGCGACAATAAAAGTGCGGTAAAACTTGCAAATAATGCGGTTCAACACTCTCGCACCAAGCCCATAGATATCCGCCATCACTTTCTTAGAGATCATGTTGCAAAGAATGATATTTCATTAGAAGGTGTAAGGACCGAGGATCAATTGGTGGATATCTTCACTAAACCGCTAGATGAGGCGACTTTTTGTCGATTGCGGAATGAGCTCAATGTGCTTGATTTTAGTAAATTCACTAAAAATGAGCTTGTGTTGTCCTTTGCATTGTATTGTAATATACAACATGTTTTCTTTATGGTAATGCACCTAGGGCTTGTCTAACATGGTTAAGATAACTGCCATAAAGCGTGTGAAGAAGCTTAACCTTGGATCAAACTTGACAAGCAACTAGATTTACTTTCAAGTATTGCATTGCATATGCATGAATGGTGCTTTGTCATTTATCTTCAATTGCCCTCTTATTGCCTATTTTCTTAAAAAGAATTATAGCCTAAGGCAAAATATTTTAAAAATTTTGAGGGTTTGAGAGAGGTCACTCACATCAGTCCCAATTGGTGTTTATTAGGATCTTATTGAAGTTGGGACTAGATTGAGAACAGGCAGCACGAAGGACTTTGAAGATTTGCTAGAAAAAGAGTGATCGGACGCTGCACCGGACTTTGAAGTCCAGTGTCCGATCAGTTCACAGGAGGTGAACCTGCTGCGATGGTGTGACCGGACTCTACTATTCAGCATCCAGTTAGATGGTGGTTTAGCGTCCGATCGATCGAAGACAAAGGAGACAGGTTGCACTGGACTCTGGCTGCGTCCAATCGGGGTTCACCGGACACGTCCGGTCACGATTTCAGGGGTTTTGGAGCTCTCTGGAATCGACCGAAATCTGGGTGGCAGCGTCTGGTCGTTGCCATCGGAGCGTCCGGTCAGTAGAAATTGTGCGGCATCCAGATTCTTCTCTGTTTCCTTATCTGTTCCATTGAGGGACCCTTTATAACTGAACGCCACCTTGATCTAGCCCTGCATCGCTCCTTCCCATGCCACCGCCCTGCTCTAGTGCCCGTACACCACCACCACCAAGCCAAGCCACCGTGCCGCATTGCTCCACGCCGCCGCATCCCACGCTGCCATGCCGGAGCTGCTCCGCTCACCCGTGCCTCTACTCCACGCGCCCACGCCTTCATGCCGCCGCGCAGTTGCCCTAGCACCGCCACACCACCACCGCCGAGTGCTCTCGTGCCCTAGCGCCGCCCGTAGCACTCACCAGCGCCGCCGTCGTCGTGCTCTATGCCAGAGACCCTACTACCATACTTGTGCTTGTGCCCTCATTACATTGCTCGACCACTAAACTTCGTCGCAACCCTAACCCTAGACATCTAGTTGCCGACCCGGTGGTTCCCCGATTCGTTCCTCTTCTCGTTGATTCGCTGGTTCGTAAGGTAGCAAGCCCTCATTTCAATTTTGTACCTATTGCTTGCTCTCTTAGGGTTTCATATCTCTAGATATAATGTATTTATTTGTATATCCTATCTATTCTATCGTGCAGCGAGTCGGTGCTGTTGTGGTCCCATTGGCTGTTGTCAGTTAACTCAGGGCCAAGCTCGCAAGTACAGATCAAGACCAAGCCTTGGAAGTGACTGTTGGCGGTTGATCTTTGTCAGCGATAGTTATTCTTTTCAGATCCATTAGATGGCTCATGTCAAGAATGTTAGAGGAGGTCCCGATGATGAGGATCCGAGGCCCCCGCCTCGCCAGCCTACAGATACAAAAGGCAAGGTGATGAAGAAGCTAGCGATGAGGAATCACAAGTACTCTGATGCAGATACAACGAGAGCAGCCACAGTTGTAGAGGCCATAGAGCGCGCAGAGAGAGGAGGTACTCGGAGTGGTGTTGTTATTGCAGATCAGCTTTCTCCATCTACGAGGACTGCTCTTGAGCAGGTTGAGCACCATCATGGTGGTCTAGCTAGGACTGTCATGGTTGGAGGATGGTGTGTTGCTATTTATGAGAGTTAGCCTCAGGGGGAGTCACAGCAGCAGCCATAGTCAGTAGAGTAGACTTAGGAGGGAGAGCAGGCCGAGGAGATAGAGCAGGCACCTTAGCCACAGCTTCACCACTCTGGTCGTACCCGTGCTCCAGGCACACCAAGGTCAGAGACATAGCAGAGGGGTTCTCATCCATCGCCTAGACCACATGGTCCACCTCCAGTGACTCACTTGGATTTGAGGGCCGCCACAGCCAAACAGGTGCAACAACTTAGATTTGTGGACTTTGAGCAGTGGTTCCCACCGAGGAGGGATGACAGAGCTTTAGAGGGCTTCTACACACCACTGCAAGAAGATTTTTATAATGCATACCTTAACAGTGGGGCAGTATTCAGATCTCAGAGGGTGTGCAATATTGAGTCTATTGTTGTAGCAGCAGGAGAGCATATTCTCCCTTACCTATCTTACCTGCTAGGGCTGACAGATTTACTTAGACGAATAGGCTTATATGTTCCATCTTAGGTCTGTCAGTTCTATGCTACACTTTGGATTGACCCGCAGCATAGATTCATTCACTTTGCTTTTAGAGGCAGAGATTATAGGCTGACGAGCACTAGGGTTAAAGAGATACTTAGACTTTAGGAGCAGCCCATCTGGCTACATGAGGTTTGCTATGGATAGACATCGCCTCCCAGATGCCCTCACGGTGGTCTTGTGCCCCCTACAGATCTAGTCCGACATTGCTTCATAGAGCCTTTTAGAGAGGGGTTGAGCAGGATACCCAGTGATCTCACTCCTACTGCTAGAGTAATTGATACTATTATGAGGAGGATACTGCTTCCAAGGATGAGGTATCATGAGGGCTTGACTCGCATACAACTATGGCTACTGAACTCTCTAATGCAGCCGACTGTGTTTGACATTTGGGATCTCCTTCTATCAGAGATGGAAGATACTATTGCAGAGGGGTTTAGGGGTCACATGCAGCTGCCATATGCTCACTAGATTACATTCTTAATCCACAGGGCAGTTATTGTGAGGCCACCTGAGATGCTGACAGAGTATAGTGGTGCTACTATAGAGTTCCCTACATACAACATGACTCAGATGATTCGCCATAGTGTAGTGAGGACACCTAGCCAGCCGTGTCATCGTCCAGAGGTGCCAACGACTACAGCCTAGCAGGATGAGACTATCAGGGGCATTGCAGCTATAGAGGAGTAGTTAGATGCTCAGTAGGAGGGGATAGTCGAGAGCGACCCTAGCGATAACTCAGATGAGGACTACCGTGATATCCCTCAGATGCCTCCACAATAACATGGCCATGAGGCCGGTAGCTCTAGTTTAGCTCCACCTGCACACAGACAGACCCCGCTCTACTTGCCATACTTGAGCGGATGAGGCAGGATCATGCTCGCTAGGCTCAGGAGACCGCTGCTACATTTGCACAGTTTTAGACTCAGCATGATGAGTTCCAGCGACAGCAGCAGGCTATACAGCGACAGCAGCAGACCATGCATCAGCAACAACTTCTCATGCAGCAGCAACTTCTTGGGTTTATGCAGCATGTTGTGACAGCTATTGGGGCTCCACCACCATAGCCTTCACCCCAGCTTGGTCAGCTTGCCACCACTTCTATGACTCTAGCTTTACAGCCTAGTGGGCTTTAGAGTCAGGGACAGCCACCAGCATAGTTTCCTTCTTCTACAGAGCATGTGTCCTAGTGGTTTGCTTCGCTAGTGCCAGCCCCGCAGTTCACACCTCTTTAGACAGGCTTCACACTTGCTCAGACTTCCTCGCTATTAGCGCCAGATACCATAGTTTCTAGGAGCCTTGGTGCTATCTTCAGCGAGTTCACAAGACAGCCTACTCTGCCATATCTTCATGTCCTAGGTCCTTCCATAGTTGCACCAATTATTGGGACTACATAGACGCTCTCTTCTTTAGTTGCATCATCAGAGCCGCCTACTATAGTCATACCTGTAGAGTCTCAGGCCACACTAGTCCTTGATCCGACCTAGACCACTTTAGCATCGCTTCTAGCTATATAGGGTTAGATAGCTCAGAGCTCAAGATCAGATGATGATGGCACACAGTTCTAGCTCGCTCCTCGCACCTCAGCGCCCGACTCGTCCGCTGCAGCCCCACCGACCGACCCTTAGGTTTTGGTGTTTGACATCAAAGGGGGAGAGGGATCGAGTATGTTAGACTTAGGGGGGGCTTAGTTTATCTATTATATTTGGTTTTTATGTGTGATACACTATTATGCATTCATGTGTTTACTTTTATGCATCAAACTATTTATGTGATAGTGATATCTACGTGATCATGATATTTGACATGTGTGCTCTCTACTTTGAATCTTTTATATGTCATATCACTTGTGTTATGCTCATTTGCTTTGCTTCCACGTTTTACTCTGATGCAAATGAGATTTATTACTTGTACTCATGCTTATTTCATATCTTTTGAGTATATCATGTTGGCTTGGGTCATATAAGCTTGCCTAACTCCTTTGTTCTTATTATCAAAAGCTTATAAGATCCAAGCATGTTAAAAACCTCATCTCTTTCACATACTCGAGGTGGTATTGTCATCAATCACCAAAAAGGGGGAGATTGAAAGCATGTAGGCCCCTAGTTGGGTTTCGGTGATTAATGACAATACAGAATCACTGTGACAAACATGTGTTTTGCAGAGGCAATTAAGTTAGATCATGGTAATGGAGATCGATTGGGCTATCACGGTGGTCATGCCCCTACGATGGAAATTGTTTCGGTTTTCAAAGAATGGACGACAAGGTTAAGGATGGACTAGTTCTAAGTGTTGTTTGGTGTTGAGGAGACACTTAGAGTAGTTTAGGACTTTGTTTTTCCTTTGGCCATACTATTAAGGGGGGTATGGACGGGTAGCTTGACCTAGGTGAGTCTAGTGAGTTAGGTGCGGTGCACACTTGCTAAATCTAGCACTAGGTAGCTCCTAAAAAGTCCTTAGATCCATTGGAGCAAACTTCATTCATGTATGATCGAGAGTTAGAAGTGAATGAAGGGTCAAATGCTGACCGGACGCTGGTTTCGGAGTGACCGGATGCTGGCGCATAGTCCGGTCAGTTCATTTGATCAAGTTGAAATCATCTGGTGCGACCGGACGCTGAGAGGTGAAGTGACCGAACGCTGGGTCCTAGCGTCTGGTCGACTCCAGTAAGGTTCTAGAGAGGGAAAATCGTGACCGGACGCGTCCGGTCACAACTTAAACACTGGCGTTCGGAGAGAACTGACCAGAGCATCCGGTCACCCCGTAGAGGCACATAACGGTTCATTTTTCAACCGAGGTTATAAATACTTCCTCCATTCGTGTGAGGGGGTACTTTTACTCATTCCAACAGCTGAGAAACATCTTTGAGAGTGCCAAGAAGAGCAAGATCCTAGTGAGGTGATTGAGATTTGAGAATCCCAAAGAGAGCCCTCATTAGTGAAAGCAAGAGTAGCAAAGTATGCATCCACCCTTCTCATTAGGCTTGTCATGGTCAAGTGAGAGTTCATGCTTGTTACTCTTGGTGGTCGCCATCACCTAGATGGCTTGGTGGTGATTGGGAGCTTGGTGATCATTCAGCGGAGCTTGTGGATGACCCAACTCAAGTTGTGAGCGGTTGTGGGTGATTCACCGTGATGGAGTGTCAAAGAATCAACCCGTAGAGAGCACTTGATCATTGCACGGATCAAGGGGGAGCTACACCCTTGCGTGGGTGCTCCAATGAGCGCTAGTGAGGAGTGGCGACTCTCCGATACCTCGGTAAAACATCGCCGTGTTCCTCCTTTTCTCCTTACTTTGAGTATTTACTTTGAGCAATTCAATTCTTGTCATTTACATTCATAGAATTACCATGCTAGAGTAGGATTAGAACATAGGTTGCTAAACTTTTATGCGGTAGATCAATAGAAACACTTTCTAGGCACAAGGGGTTAATTAGGCTAATCGTAGGACTTAATTATTGCAAAGAAATTTAGAATTAGCCCAATTCACCCCCCTCTTGGGCATCTTGATCCTTTCACACCCCAAGAGTGAAGGCTTTCGACCATGACCGAGTCGCAGAGGCTCAACAAAATGCAGTCGACCTGCTTGAAGAGGCCCGCGAGACGACCATCATCTACTCTGCTCGCTACCAACAAACCCTCCATAGGTACCACAAAAGGAAGATCAGAGGAAGGATACTTGAAGTCAGCGATCTCGTACTCCGGAGGACCCAATCAATGAAGAAAAAATACAAGCTATCTCCACCATGGGAAGGGCCCTATACGGTGACCGAAGTAATCCGACCGGGCACCTACCGACTGGAGGACAACAACGACAACGTTCTCACCAACACTTGGAACATTGAACAGCTATGTCGTTTTTCCCCTAAATTTGGTCTAACCACTTTTTAGTCAACACTTGCCCCTGTAAAGCACCCCAACCCAAACACTTTTAGCTCGGGTCACTTGGGGGCTCCCTAGGGTACAATACTGAATACTACCTCTCATTTTTACTCTCTTTTTTACTATCACATGGTAAACAACTTTGTCAGCAAATGGAAGCACATTCCTTTTCCTTTGATTGCCCTACGTAACTTTTGTTCTTACTCCCAACTGAACGCACCCCGCCACGACCTATGGTTATGAGCAGCCGAGCCCTACGGGCCATGCCCAGGCTCTTAAAAAAGTTGCAGCCTATGGAACTAATGGGCAGGTACAAAAAAAAGGACAAAAAACAAAAGATATGCTAGGATAAAAACAAGGAATGGATAGTGATTCTATCAAAAAATAGTACTGATGTATTCATTGCTAAAAAACTGTTCACACGGGGACTCACCCACGAACTCAATTATTACATTTTCTACTGCTACTCCAAATACTACTGCGGCCGCTCGACGACATCGCCTGAACGCCAAAGGAGAAACCACGGCACACGCCGCTCGACATAACCACCTTCACTGAGGCCCCACCCGGTTCTGCTCCCTTGACTTTGGCAAGCGCAACGGGTACCTCAAGGGACCCACTCGGTTCTGCTCCCTCGACTCCAGCGAGTGCAACGGGTACCTCATGGGTGTCGCACCCATAGATGCTCAATTGAAGAGCATGGAGCTCCTGACCTTCTCATGTAGTCGAGGCAGCTCCTAGTTAGGGACGTTGCTACCAAGGTATGGCCACCATGGTTGGATGAGATCTCATCAAACTTTATGAACTGGCCACCCTGAGCAGCTATAGGCGCGGAACCCTCCACTGGCACGATCCTGAGCAACTTCACCTCTGACAAGGCTCGCCCGGTGAAGATCCACCAGAGAAAGTCCACACACGGCTCCATCCTAAAGAAGGCCTCATAGACGAATCCAGCACCATCTCGTCCAGCCTCTAGCTCGACATCGCGCTTCGGATTCACAAAAGGATCTGTAAGTCCTCCCCCTCGCTCACCTCCTCTCTCACTTAGGAACCACCATGGCATACAGGCACTCTCTGTGAGGAAGAAGAAGGAGGAAAAACAATAGTTGGAGAAGAGGCAAAGGACTACGACGGAGAGCCCTCTCCCTCCCCCTATTTATGGAAGAAACGTGGCAGCCAAAGAGGGGCAAAAGATCAGAGCAAAAAACTCTCCCCCTTTCCCCATTCAATGTGGATGGGAGACGATGGGACACACCCTGACCGATGGAACGCACGCTGGCCGATGGAACGACGTCGGGTCAGATGGAACGCCACCTGGTGAGACGAAACGTGGCCTAGGTATGGCCCACCACTATCGCACGACCGGGCGTAAAAACCGAAGCATCACCACACATAGGTAGCCCTCCGCTTCCCTAGGCGGGACTTGGAAAAACTCAAAACGGGATCTCCGTCGGGAGAGACCATCAGGTTCCCTAAAAGTCGATAGAACGGCTCAGAAAAACACATAGAGAGATAGGTAGGGAGTGAAGGGATGCCCCATGTAGGCCATGCCGACTCCGTCACGAACGACGAGCATGGGTCCCGGTCGGACATTTCCGACTGGAGCTCTCCAAACCCCATCACTCGAGTCATCAAGGTAACACTAGCAAACCCCCTCTATTTCTTTATAAATCATTTCATACATCCATACGCGCATTCATTCCATACTCCCATGCCTCCCGAACGATTCAGGCCCTGAACCACCCGGGGGCTCAGGAACTAAGCATTGCACGTGTAGCAAAATGCATCACAACGCTCCGTGTTGCGTCATGAAGCGGCGGTTGCCTCATTCGACATGAGCAACCAACAGAGCCAAGGGAGAAAAACGTAGATGAGCCCCATGCAACCCTCACCCAGTCTAGCAGATAGGGTCATCTCAACCTTCTCGTTCGATCCTAAACCTCTTGCCAAGCCCATAGAGTCTCCGTCGAGGGGAGGCCATTAGGCCACCCGGGTCGAGCTCCAGAATGACCCAGGCATCTACCATGTTGCAGGTAAAGGAGCAATGGAATGTCACAAGAGGGCTATACTGATCCCATCATAAACGATGGACCTAGATTCCACTCGATCATACCCATTAGCAAACTCACCGAGTGCATCACTCGAGCCCGAGCGATCAGGACAAGCAACAAAACTTAGCCCCTCTGGTTGTGAGGAACCGAGGATGAGGTAACGCACACAACTCACACCGACCCCTACTAAAGCTCAACAGGGCTCGGGGGCTCAAGACACAAAACACCTAGGTCTACGACCCCAAACTTGCCCCATCCGGCTATGCTCCGACTACACTCCAAACACCTGGGTCTATGACTCCGAACTCGCCCCATTCGGCTATGCTCCGACTGCACTCCAAACACCTAGGTCTGCGACCCTGAACTCGCCCCATCTGGCTATGCTACGACTGCACTCCAAACACCTAGGTTTGTGACCCCAAACTTGCCCCATCTAGCTATGCTTCGACTGCACTCCAAAACACCTTGGTCTATGACCCTAAACTCACACGATCCGGCTACGCTTTGACCGCGCTCCAAAAAACCTAGGTCTATGACCCCAAACTCGCCCCATCAGGATCTACGAGCTCTGGCTCACCTGATCCCAAACTAACCAAACTAACTGCCTTGCCCGATCCTACGGCGCGCATCGACGCCAGGATCCGCAAGCTCCCTCTCAACTGATCCCTAAAAAACTAAAGCACCTTGGCTACGCAATGATGCCTTGGTTACACAAAACTCCATCTCGACTAAAAAACACGCACACACGCCCACTAACAAACACCCCCAGATGGTTCTGCCCAAACCGCCTAGGGGCTCAGGGGCTACACCCACGGGTGCGCTCGCGTGCACCTGCCGACAAAACAAAAACCTCCCCCACTAGCAACATGGAAAACCCCCCAGATGGTTCTGCCTGAACCGCCTGGGGGCTCGGGGGATCCTATTAGATTCATAAACCCAGGGTCCCTCACGGACCGGCTTCCCCCAAAGGCTCAGCCCAAGCAGACAGCGCGCAACTCATGGGCTGGCCCAAGTGTCTAAAATAATAGGCTGGAAGGGCAGTCCAGTCATCGACCTAAAGGTCAGGCCGAGGAGGAATAGTGCCCGCTTGTCGACTCCGGACCACCTCTCCGACCAGAGCGCTCACTTCGGTCTCTAGCACCTCCGAATGGTCTCTCTGACCAAAAGGCCTGGTAAAGCACTACCTCCGACTTTGACCCCACGTCTCCGACTGAGGTATGAAAAGACCCTGCTCACTGCTCTTCTCCAACTGGCACAACCAGAGCTGACTGGGACCAACCGACTGGGGACGCCCACCCGGAAGGGACCAGGGAATGAACGGAGAAAGCAAGGCAAGGCGCTCAAGTCAAACCATGATACCAGGAACCGTACCCTATCACCTACAGGAATAGTACTCCACAACCGCCCTGACACAAATAGTATTGTAGGCACCGACATTTTCTTCTACAGTATTGTGGGCCGTTAACTCCCATACGGTAAGGCCCCCACATGCCTCTGAGCATCGATAGTTGTCAATGAAATATGGTCAGTAGTCTACCTAGGGGTATGCCCAAGGTAGTAGATTATCGGTAGACAGATGTGCAAGCTACAAACAAGATGGTGACGCAAGAGAGACACGAGATTTTATCCAGGTTCAGCCGCCGTGAAGGCGTAATACCTACGTCCTACGTCTGATTGTATTGTTGTATGTCAATAAGAGAGATGTCTTTTGAGAGGGGTCCCCTGCCCATCTTATATAGTCTGGGGGGCAGGGTTATAGATCTGGAAACTAATCCTAACCAGTTACAATTGCCATAGGTGGCCGGATAAGGATTCCTATTCTAACCGACCAGGATGTAGTCCCCAAGATGCACCGACAGGTGCATCATACCGATGTAGTCCCTGAGCTTGCTGGAAGGCAAGGTATCAGCCTTGTAGCAAGGTCTAAGTGAGAAAAAAATGCCTCTCAAATGTATGTGAGTACAAATCACATGTAGCCGAGGAGAGCGGTCTCCGAGCAACGGTCGGACAGTGATCGAGGCAGTCCCCGAGCGTGAGGGCGATCAAGATAGTCCTGAGCACGAGAGTGGTTGGAATAGTCCTCGAGCATGATGGTGGTCTGGATAGTCCCCGAGCACGATGGTGGTCTAGACAGTCCCTGAGCACGAAAAGTGTGGCAAAAAAACATATGCCACTTGTACTATTATTTTATGTATTTATTTACTTACTTGTTCTGTCAAGTCCAGTCTGACACGTCTAGTCAAAAAAGTAGACAGGTATAGCACGTCATACTACCTTTTTGTCTTGTTAAGCAAACAGTTGCATGACACCTATCAGTAGGTGCATCAGCATGGGCCCTCCCACACTGGCAACGAAGAGGCGCATATATTGGCGTAGATCTCGAGGGTGTGAAAACAACCATCTGCGGTGCGTGCGCACGTCCCCCAAGAATCCCAGGCAGATGAAACGACATAACTCTTGGGTTAAATACGGTATATGATAGGTCAGTTACTATTTACCGAACCCCATTACCATTCACAACCACAGCTTTCGTCTTCCTCTCGCCAACCCTAATATATCCGAAATCGCCACCAATCAATCCACCGTCATTTCCCCGTTCACCAGCAAGGCCAGAGTCATGGTGAAAAGTGATGCGTAGAAGAAAGCAGGGGTCATGGCAAAGGAGTGGTGGAAATCGAAAAGCAACGAGCAGACCATTGAAGACCTCGTCACCATGGGGGTACTCCACAACAAGGAGCTCACAGGATGGCATGCACCAGAGGGCGAAGGGTACCCTGATCCACAACCAGGTGAGATCGTAGTGTTTGAGGATTTCTTTAAATGAGGATTTGGGGTTCTGGTACATCCATTTCTTTAGGGGCTATGTCTTTGCTACGAGATTGGGATTTGCAATCTGCATCCCAACTCGATCCTCCTTGTCGCCACTTTTATACATCTCTACGAAGCATATGGCGGCTTCCAGCCCCATTTCGATTTTTTGCCATCTTTTCTGTCTGTGGAAGAAAGGAAGCGGTGGTTCGAAGATAGCCAGGGGTGTGTACCTCAACCTCCGTGACGGCATGAAAGCCCAATACCTACACTACCCATGGAACACATCGCTCGATGACTGGTACAAGAAATGGTTCTACATCCACAAAGAGCTGAACACGATCACGCTGTGCGATGTGGGCTACATTCAGGAGAAGAGGACAAGCTGGTCGGAGAAGCCCGAGCACCTAGAACAGATTCTAGAAATATTTGGAATGATCCCGTGGAAAAAACTAGATGGTCCAAGCGTGGTCGGGAGCTTCATCAGCCGACGGATCCAGCCCTACCAGAGGAGGGTACATCCTGGCTATGAGTATCAAGGGAGCGTGGACCCGACGAGGACGAGGCAGGGGGCGCTTGACAAAATCGAAGTCAAAGCCAGAATTGGTGAGCTATTTAACTTAGCCGATCCAAATTATGCCAGATTGAGCGACATCAAGCACGCTTTCAAGCTTGCCCGATCTCCCCCAAAGGTAACTCGTCTTGCCTTGTACCCGTAGTCTTATATTATGGTAGGATAAGTGGAAACTTACTATGTTCACTCCCTTTTGTTACCCAGGTTAATGGTCGAGATAGAGCGACAGTGTTTGTGTCGCCACCCTCTAGAGTAGAGTGGCCATAAGGAGCTGATCCCACCACCCAGACCAGCGTCGAGATCGAGGATGAGGACGTCGACTGGGCAGTGCTCGGAGCGGGAGAGGAGGTAGCGGCCAAAGCTGCTGGTAAATGGCCGGCTGCCCCCAAACAGTCAAAGAAGAGATCAGTAACCACCCTGCTCACCGGGGGGGGCTAAATATCAATGAGCCCGAGGGGGACTCGGAGGAGAACCTAGCCGGCAAGCGTCGGCAGGTGATTTTTGCCTGGCCGAACGATGGTGCAAAGGAGGGAGAAGATGCAGACACCTTTCAACTTGTCCCTTGAAAAAGGAGGAAGCAACTAGAGTCGATGGAGCAAGGAACGCGACTGGCGACGGGAGCGACAACTCAACTGAGCACACCACCGACCACTATAGCGCGAAGGACAAGCAGTGGAGAAGTCAAGGACCAAGGCCCAACAACAGTGCTGGAGTCTAGTTAGTCCATAATTAGACACTAATTACCAAATACAAACGAAAGTGCTACACAGTGATGTGCAGAAGATAGGGGCGGAGATGGGCAGAACCCAGATAGGGGATCGACGGTGGCGCGCCGCTGGCGAGCGGGCGGGCAGGTTGCCCATGTCCGGTTGCCAGTTGCCGACGTCGCGGGCTTTGGCACAATGCCGTTAGTGTCCATGTCACGGTGTCACCGATCTGCAGTGTAGTCGGTTGAATTTTGGGGCGTCTCCCGTTGCTTGCTGCGGCCGGCCCGTCCTTTTTCCATATATACGCGTTCTTTAGGAACCTTTTTTTCGTGTATATATATGCTGCTCTTACAAAGCAGATACGTTGGTGCAACTTTAGGTGCGTACGAAGAAAAGATATCTGAAAGTGACACGCACGAAAACGAACTCCGAGAACACTACTAGCTACCGTGTCAGTCTGAAAGTGAACGATTGTCCTGGCATCACTTTGCGTTGTACTACTACTATTGCGTGCTGGCCACCACCAACTGTTGGATCACTACTACACTGCTGACTGTTGTGTTAGGATGGTCCGTCCGCAGGGACGGACACCACGACAATCAGGTTTCTGGCGCTTCGCTCCGTGCTCGCTGGTCACTTTCCCCACATCCCCTGTTCACGGGGATGCACGGCGCGTACGTAGTACAGCATGTTGGATGGTCGATCGATGGAACCCTATTTCCCGTTCGCCAGAGTCTGTTCTCACTGCGAGACAAGACTTGTGATGCATGACGCGGGTAGGCTCCTAGCCCGGCAACGGCAAGGCTTCTGCCGTCAATCGGAGCGGGGATTGCTGGCAAGCTGCGCTACCTGACGCGGTAAGTATATTTCACTGTGAAGCATGCCCGGCGGATCGATACGACTTGCATGCGCTGGTTTGTTAGTGCTAGTAAAGTTTGTCGATAAAACAGGGTGGAGCCCGTTTCATTAGTTCCGGGCCAGCTTTTGCCGTGCAGAGATACATCTGAACCAACAGCAGTGCTTAGCAGAGTATTCCTGCTCATTTTCTGAACACGAAGACGGCGAGTACAGGCACCAGCACAATTTCGCCTTCGGCCTCTACTTCTAGAGTTCTAGCGACGCGAAAATTGCTGAGCCCTTGTTTAGTTCCACCCTAACTTCTAAAAAGTTGCTACAGTACCTGTCACATCGAATGAAACGGGAAATTGCGAGACGAACGTTTGGTGGGAAATTGCGAGACGAACGTTTTGAGCCTAATTAGTCCATGTTTAAATACTATTTGCCAAATAAAAACGAACGTGCTACAGTAGCCCCAAAATCCAAATTCCTACAACTAAACACAGCGTGAGTTTGCTGTACTCCTATCTAGTTTGCGCGGACCACGTTGGTCGATGTGACTCTAGAGCCGAGATGATTGAGCAGTTGCGTGTGTGTGCTCAATCATTAAACCTGTTCGTCGGTGAAATTTGGAAATTTAGTTACGGTAGCAATTTCGTTTTTATTTGATAATTAGTATTCAATCATGGATTAATTAGGCTTAAAACGTTCGTCTCGCAATTTTCAACCAAACTGTGTAATTAGTTTTTTTCGTCTATATTTAATGCTCTATACACGTATCGCAAGATTCGATGTGATGGCTACTGTAGCACTTGTTGGGAAAACTTTTTGAAACTAAACGTGGCCTTAGGCCTTGTTTAGTTGGAGGATTTTGGATTTTGGGGTTACTGTAGCACGTTCGTTTTTATTTGACAAATAGTGTTCAAACATGGACTAATTAGGCTCAAAACGTTCGTCTCGCAATTTCCCACCAAACTGTGCAATTAGTTTTTCTTTTCATCTACATTTAATGCTCCATGCACGAGCCGCAAACATTCGATGTGACAGGTACTGTAGCAACTTTTTGGAAATTAGGGTGGAACTAAACAAGGCCTTAGTAAGTCCGCTACTCGACTGCTCACGGCTCATCACGGACACGGAGCGGGCCGCGACAAACGAGAAAACTGCACGAGGGACCGGAGGGCAGGATCCTAGGCTAGCTCTAGGTGTGTTCGTTGGTTAGCTATCTGTAGGCATAGAGAGGTCGATTCCAGCAGCCACATCAGAGATGTACGTGTCGTCCAAAGTCCACAGGTTTCGGTCGTCGTGATTCGTGGATGTTGGCAGGTTGGTGAGGGGCAGCGACTCGTCGCGTCGTGCGTGGACCGGACCCCCACCCCGCCGCCCAAGTGAAGTGACACCACTGGGGAAGCGCAGCAGGGGATGGGCCTTCGGCCTTCGCTGAACGCCGACCACGGTTCGGCGCGGTTGGGTTCTACTGTGTCATTCTTGGCGCCCAGAAGTTGCATGATACTGTGGCGCTTGTTGTTTCGCAGACTTCCTGTCGGTTTGTTTCGAGATTTGCATGGCCGTGAAGGCCGCTGTCTTTCGACTCCTCCAGAGCGGGACTTCAGGTAAAAGTCTAACAAACGATACACTAGCAGTCTATAGCACGTAGAAAAGGAATTGGCGCACGCTCTGCAGACGGGACTGTGGGTCTGCTACGCCCGCAGGCCAAAAAATACTCCCACTCATAAACGCTAACTACATCACTTGTCACTAACAATAAGTAGTATATATATTCTCGTGAAATACATTTCAGCATATATAAGTGTGACATTTATGATCAAGAGGGAGGAGTGTTTCGTATGGATTGCCAGCGCAAAAGAAGCACTTTTATGTGCGTCTTGTTACATCCTCACAATCACACAGAAGAATGGATTTATATGCATCTTACATTCTTACAGCATCCTACTTTTAGCTCCTACAGGACTAGACTAGAGACAACGTCAAGATTCAGAGTTCCAGACTCTTGCTTAACACTTTTGCTCGAAAAATAGTTCTCCATGGGCCTTTACTTCTGCAAGGAACCCACCACGGGCCTTTCCTGTGAGGCTTCCGTGGACCTGTATGTAATGGAGACAAGGCTTTCGTATTGCATCGTGGGCTCCGATTCGATGGAACCAGCCTCAAGGGCCTGCTTTATTAGAACGGCACAATCTGGTCCCTATCTCTTTGCTTGGGACTTTTGGGTCCAGTGGATCTCCATGCCCTCGTGCTGCAGGTTGAATCGCCGGCTAGCTAGGAAACTGATCACAGCACGTTCAACACTCGCTAGGCTGGCTTCTGTGGGGTCTCCAGCAAGATAGAGCACGGAGCTCGAAGCCCTGTGGGGTGACGAGTTCATCATCGTACAAGTGTCACTGTCGAAGTACTCCTAGTCGCCAGTATTGCTGTTTCACCTTGTGTTCCATGGCTGATTTTTTTTCTTTAATTGGCACAATCCACATGAAAAGGCATGAGATTTAGTTGAAAAAAATTGTACTAAAGTTAATTGAACGAATTGTTCTAAAAACTTATTTGGACAATTTTCTCAAACTAGTTGTCCAACTTTTTTTTAAAAAAGATCCGGATTTGTTACTGGGCAAGTTGACCAACTTATCATGTGAAAATGAAGTAGAGTAGTTTTCATGAAAATCTCTTGTAAATTTAGCACATTAGCTGCCCCTGCATAGTGGCTCGTGAGCAAGTGTTTTGAAATTCAAAACCTTAAGAGATGAGGCTGGCGCTCATATATTGTAGTCATTCATATATAATTATATATCATATATGCTTTCCGAATTCCGAACATTTGAGTAAAATTCTCAGTGACTTTTTACCCCTTTGATAGGCCCTCCGTGTTTCCTCTTTGCTATTTCCGTTGGTAACCAAGCGATTACCAAACTTTGTGTAATTGTTTTATGTATTTTCTCCTCATCTCGTTTAATGAAATATACATGCCAAGACACGATCGTGAAAAAAAGAGAGTAAAATTGTCAAGTTTTCGGCTGAGCCTCCGAGGAGGCGAGGACCGAGGCCATATATACCGGGAACTACCAACGGAGTATATACTTGTCAATCTTCTCCTCGGTAGGTAAAGAGAAACCTCATCATGAGATGTCGCATTACCTTACCATTTTGTATGATTGCACAATTAGTGTTGAGCAATCGTACATGTGCCGTCGAAGCAAAGTCAAGGTCCATGAGATCTGATAATGCTGATCTTATATCCTACATCTTTTCTGCTTCCACCTTCCGGCTCGAGGACGAAAGGAATCGATATCTAGCGTAGATCATCTGCTCTTTTTTTTTAAAAAAAAAACGAATAGATCATCTGCTCTTAATCATCAGCTAAAAGCCCAGGACAAATAAGAGAGACCGGTTCCTGTTTTATCTGCCTGAAGTTTCATCGGAGCCGCTGATTAGCTGCCGAATTTATTCTGCAGGCAGTGACGACTGACGACCACAAAACCCTGAGTGGCTGTGTCTCTATTTCTTTGGCCTGGAGCTTGGAGAAGATATTTCCTGCACGGTTTAGTATTCGATGCAATCAGAGATGATAACAAAGAGTCTTGCTCGCAAAGTATCATTCTCTACTAAGTAGTTAATCAGTCTTCCTGCCTCCGTTTCGCTAGTGTGTGTGGTTATATGTATGACGACGGCGCCTTTAGGTCTTAAGATTTGTACTCGTGACGGCTGTTTTGGACAGTGCTGCTGCTGCACCAGTAGAGAAACGACTTTTGATCTACTTCGAAATTTGGTTTAGTTTTGGTATTTTTCGCGCTCGGGACTAGAGAAACCTTTAGTCCCGGTTGGTAGCTCCAACCAGGACTAAAGGTCCCTACCCAATGGCTACTGCGACGGGCTTTTGCTGTAGGGGACCTTTAGTCCCGATTGGAGCTACCAACCGGGACTAAAGGTTAACTTTTACTCCCGGTTGGTATCTCCAACTGGGAGTAAAAGTCTACTCCCGGCTAAAGGCTCCGTCCGGAACTAGAAATGGACCTTTAGTTCCGGTTGCTGTCTTCAACCGGGACTACTTCAACCGGGACTGAAGGTCCCCTCCTATATACCCCTTCTTCCTTCCTAAGCCCGAGCCACTTCGAGCTTGATGGTGGGATTTCCATGTCGCTTTTGGACAATGAGTGATGAAAAAATGAAAAGATTTACGTTAAAATGATGTGAAAACAAATTTCCAATCTAAAACAAAAGTTTTAATGATTTAAATTAAACACTACATTTTTGCATTAACGAAATAGTAATTATTAATGACATTATGTTTCAATATTTATAAGAAAAAACAAAAAACTTTAGGTCACACAATTTTTCCGTGTGCAATAAAGCAAAAGTAAATCCATATTCTTTTAAAACAATTTTATGCCTTGTATTTAATTTACTGTGCAATTAACAAAACTTTAACATTTTATAGACAGAAATATATAAAAACCAAATGGAGCTTGAAACGGGCGGGAAGTGAAACTGCAGCCCAACTTTAGTCCCGGGTAGATCTACCACCCGGGACTAAAGGTGGGCTGTATTTTTTGCGGCCCGCCAAAATACACCTTTAGTCCCGGCTTGTAATACCAGCTGGGACTAAAGGTCTTTTCGTCCCGGGCGCTTACAGGAGCCAGAACTAAAGGTCCCTGCCCTATATAAGGCGGCCGTTTTTTCTTCCTCCTCACTCTTCGTCTTCGTCGCCCATCGCCACTGCCGCCGCCGCCGCCCTCATCACCGTCGCCCGTGGCCACCTCATCGTCCTTGATCTCGCCGCCGCCGGACCCGGCGCCGATCTTCTCCTTCCCGACCTCCGACGCGCTCTTCGACTGCGCGTGGTCCGAGTCCCACGACTCCCTCTGCGCCGCCGCCTCCGGGGACGGCTCTGTGCGCCTCTTCGACGTTGCGTGGCTCCCGCCGCCGCAGAACCCCGTGCGCCTCCTCCGCGAGCACGCGCGGGAGGTGCACGGCCTCGACTGGAACCCCAACGCCGGCCGCCCCACGCGCCACCAACGCCGTCGGACCCAACGTGTAGATTACGTATATTATTAGCAGCGTAGAATGCGTATTCGAAAACCTATTCGAAAACCAAAATGAATCATCAATTGAAAATAAAAACAAAAAAATGGAAAAAAAGAAAACCTTACCAACCGGGACTAAAGGGCTAGCCCACGTGGCCAGATCGGTAGGCCTCTTTAGCCCCGGTTGGTATTACCAACAGGGACTAAAGGTCACCTTTAGTCCCAGGCGAGAAACCGAGACTAAAGGAGGGACCCTTTAGTTCCGGATTCGTGCTCCCGGTTGGAAAACCGGGACTGAAGAGGTTTCCCAGCTTGTTTCTATGCTAGTGTGCATCTGCATCTGCATTAGGTATTTCCTGCTAGTGCCAGTTTGGACCAGGACGGTTCCATTTTCTCTCTGTGAGGACTGACGAGTAATCATTCTGAGCGAGTAACATGGCTCATGCAAATAATTTTTCGATCACCATATATATCTATTTTGGACTCCACTAGTAGAGAATTAGGTCGTAGTTCCGGTTGGGAATTGGCTTTAGTCCCGGTTTCCCAATCGGAACTATGAATCCGGGACTAAAGGTCCTGGCCTTTAGTCCCGGGTCACATAACCGGGACTAAAAGTGTATCCTCAGGAGAAAAATAAACGAAATTATAGGGAGACCTCTCTTGCGACGTGTGAGATTCGAACACAGGACCTCTTTCCTCGCGCATAAGCTCCTTACCAATTCAGCTATACACCACATGTGACAGGGTCCTGGACACTCTCCTTTTGAATTGACCTGTGGGGTACCTTTAGTCCCGGTTGGTAGTACCAACCGGGACTAAAGGTTGAAGGACCTTTAGTCCGGGTTGGTAACACCAACCGAGACTAAAGGTCGGCATTTAGTCCGGGTTGGTAATACTACCCGGGACTAAAAATCGAAGCGGATGAAATGTCATTTCCCTACCCGTGCTCGTAGATAACTTTTTTGCCCTAAGATATTGCCATCATAAGCTGCTGTTCTTGTCTGTTGGAGCCACTTCTACATTTGAAGTGGTGTGTGGATCTAAATTAATTATTCGATGATTTTTTTCTCAAATATATTTTATTAAGGTAGAAGAGTTTGGAAACAAAGCATGCCCGGTGAACCAACCACCATCCACGAGAAGGCCGGAATTACTCGGCGAAAAGATAACCGCGCGTGAGTGATTTTTAATTTCATGGACATGCGAAAACATTGACGTCCATGTTGGATAGTTGTTGTGCATATGTTCAATCCCTCCATTGGCATTCATTCATGTCGTTTCCTTGTTTTATACTACTATATGGCAAAATCCAATTACAATGGTGGTTGAATTCTATAATACTGATATCTCTTTCTATATTTGTTCCATCTAGACAGCTATATAATATGGATTTATATGATCGATGCAGTAGTTCTTAGCCCTTGAGAGTGGAAGACAATCTTTTTTTTACCTTAGCAATACATGAATTTTTTATTTAGGTGCGTGTTCCAACGTACGGATTTTTTTTGTAAATTTTAATTTTTAATTTAGCTATTTACTAATAATAGTCTATATATATGGAGTACTTGTTTAGGTATTTTTTTCTTTACATTCATTTGGTAACAAACTATCAACTTATTTTCAGTTTTTATTAAAACTGCCTTTAGCCATTGTGTTTTATATGGAACCTGTATGTAGGTATTTTTCTTTTTAGCTCATACGAAAACTAAATTGTTATTTTTCAATTCACTTATTATTTCAAATTTACAATGTATTAATTATCTTAAGCATATAATCTTTGGTTAATCTAAATTGTTTGGTCATTGAAAAAATCCAATGGAGTAAGATCTTTTCCTTTTTCCCCAATTAATCTTGCCGTATCACTCATGGACCTAGCACTTTGATTTAATCTAAGCCGTTAGATCATGAAAAATCAAATGGTATAGGTTCTTTTATATTTTCTCGTTAATCTCATAGCTCTTCTCATAATGATATTCGGCATGGTATAGGTTCCAACAAAGGAGGTTCTTTTCTATTGTTCAATTATTCTTTAATTAAATTAGACATGGACACTTCAATTTATTCTAAGCTATTAGATCACTATAAAATCTAATAGCGTATATTATTTTCTTTTTCTGATTAATCTCACAAATGTATTACGCATAGACACTTTGGTTTAATCTAAGCTATTGTATTATCATAAGGTCCAAGGGTGTAGGTTCTTTTTTCATTAACCTTGTAATTAGTTCTTTCACCATCTCGACGAATGTGGTGACTTCTTTTGTTGGCCATATACTTAAGTTCCATCGCATATATTCTGTTACCTTCGATCACCTAAGCTGATGTTGGTTTACCATGTCATCTCCTTCACAGATTATATAGTCTCTATACTTTTCATTAATTATATTTTCATAGTATATATATATATTTTTGATGTCATAAATCTTTATAATTCTCTCTATAATTTTGGTCAAATTTGAGATGCTTTGACTCTCCAAGAAAATTAGAATGACTTATAATTTGGAATGGTGGGTGTCGGGTTCATAAACCCGGGGTCCCTCGGGGACCGGCTTCCACGCCAGGGCTCGACCCAAGAAAACAGCATATAGTTCATGGGCCGGCCCAAGAGTCAAACACAACGGGCCGGAAGGACAGTCCGGTCGCCGACCGGAAGGTCTGCCCGAAAGAACAAGCGCCCGCTCGTCAAACTTCTTCGGCCCACCTCTCCGACCGGAGCACTCGCTTCAGGCACCAGCCGCCTCCGGGCGGTCTCTCCGATCGGAAGGTCTGGCCCCAAACACTGCTTCCTACTCCGACCCCGCGACTCCGACCGGGGACCTGTAGGAAGCTTGCTTACCACTCTTCTCCGACTGGCGCGGCCAGGGCCGACTGGGGCCATCCGACCGGAGACGTCCGCTCGGAAGGGACTAGGGGCGAACGGAGAAGGCAGTGCACAAAGTCAAAACATCATACCAGGACCATACCCTGTACGCCTACGGGAACAGTGCTCCACAACCGCCCTGACACAAACAGTATTGTAGGCGCCGTTGGCTCCCATACGGCAAAAAGCCCCCCACATGCCTCTAGGCATCGATAGTGGGCATCAGGATTCACCATACCTGGTACATAGGGTAGGGCTCCTCACATAACGATAGTATTTTTGCAGGTACCGACATCCACCCTTCCTGAAGAAGCCAACGCAACCTCCCATGTTGTTGGGTACCACAGAACGGGGTACCCCGAGCGTACACCAAAAGAGTCACTTAAATCTCGTCAACAACGAAGCCAGAAGGTAAGCCATGGGTTTATCACCGGCCCCGTCTGAGCCCACCGGCTCTCCGCCTCGCCTGAGGCCTCACGCGAGAGGCCTCGGCGCCCTGACGTAAACTCCGCCTCGCGCGAGGCCTCTCGCGGAAGGCCTCGGCAAGGAGCCCAATCTCCGTCTCGCCCGAGGCCCCGTGCGTACAGCCTCAAATGAGACAGCTATTCTTCGTATCGCTCGAGGCCGGCTCGTCAACAACCCGTCGCTCCCGCCTCGACCAGTCTTCCCGACAGCATGTCACGTCCTATTAATGCGTCAACCACTCCCACAATTTTAGCCGGACGACGGCTCGATACCGCGGAGTGGCCGACGGGACAAAAGGTCTCATCAGCGCCATACCGGCTGAGACAGGGCACGGTGGGGATTACCGGCCACTGTGTTCTAGTGCTGCACCCACAATCAGCGCCCGCACTACACTGTGCCCCGCGATCCCTGCCCCAAAAACAACACGGCATGGGAAGTCTGGTCTGGGTCATCATCGCCCCCGAACCAGTATACTAAATCGACTGCTCCCTCCGAGCCTCGGCACTCTACACCAGGGTCTCAGCTATCTCGGGAGTCACGTCCGCCGAGACCCCCCACCGCGGTTTGGCCTCGGCACCAACCAAGCCTCGACCTCACGCGCGGTCAATCCACAGCGACCTGCACGCTAACCGCCGCACCCGCTCTGAGGCAGCCCTGGAGCTCCCATGAAGCACATGATCGGATGTGACCAGCACGTCGCCCCAACGCTCCAAGGATGGACCGCTCCGACGACCACACCGCCACAGGAACAGGCTACAGGACTTGGACACGCCGCCTCTGTTCGCACGACGCCGTATAGTTAGCACATGTACTACCCTTGTCCTCCCTTCAAACTATAAAAGGAGAGGACTTGGGCCATTTCTAGGGGAGAGAGGCACTCATGAAGAACAACACCTTGTAACACCCATACTCCTGGGCCGCCTGAGAGCAACATCTCAAGTAGCCCGCATCACTCCACGCCGAGACCTGGGACTAGCTCCCTCTCTCACCTAGCTTATAACCCCCTACTACGAGCACTTCGGTGCAAGGAATACAGGATCGATCTCTCAGACTGGATGTAGGGCACCAATTGCCCGAACCAGTATAAACCTTGTGTCTCTTTGCATCACCATCCGGGATTAGGGGCACGTGGCACAAATTTACTAGTTGGTTGAGGATCCCCCAGTCCAAAACGCCGACAGTTGGCGCGCCAGGTAGGGGACTCTGCGTGTCAGTTTCGTCATCCCAACAAGTTCCGGATGGCATACCCCATACGACCGCTGCGTCTCGGCATGGTGGTCTGGTTTGGGAGCCTGGAGTTCATGTCTCTAGGGCATGAGTATGACATGGTACTTCTCACACCCCGAGCCCTGCCTGCCGACGACAACGACGTCACGCACCGACAGCCCAGGCGCAGGCGGCGCCCGAGCGGCCACTCTCGTCGTGCTCGCCAGGCACGATGTGAGTAGGATCACCTCGATGCCACGTGAACCCAGGGCAACTTGCCGCCCTCCGATGCTATCCCATGACTAGCTGTTGGCACAAGGTCCTTGGTTGGGGACCTGTATAGCCTGAGCCTGGACAAGGGAAAAACGCCGGTGGCACCCGGTGACACCCCGACATCAAGCTCCGCTCCACCACTCTCTGAGGAACCAACTCCGGCGAAGCAAAGCCCAGCGACGGCACTATCTCCATACCCCTTCGGGTTGAGAAATGCCACCGCCTCTTATGCTTACGCCTATGCTTTCGCTCACGCGGATCTCTCGGAGCGCCGCCAGCGCTTTGCCCTCAACTTCGACACCATCACATCGACCCACACCCACGCTAGCTCCTCGGAGGAGGACGAGGCATGGGCCGGAGCGGATTTCTCTAACCTCCACAACCGTAGAACCATGCGTCGCTTCTTGGCCGCAAGTGACTATTGCTTTAGCTACTCCGATTCTGACGATGAAGGTACTTACGATCCCTCTCGTGAGTGCTTCCATGTTAGACTTGGGATGCCAAGCATGGGCGATGAGGATGTGGGGGTAGACAACCGCACTCTGCTTCATCAGGGAACGGGCGACGCCATGCCTTCACGCATTGTCCCACCGGCAGCACGGAACGAGAACCTTGCCCTCGGACAATTTTGACACTCAGACCTGGAGCAACTCCACGAGCTTCAAGCCAAGGTCGAGCAAGATCGACTCCTTCTGCAATAGCTCCGAAGCACTCTCGAGTAGGAGCAGCAAGGCCGCGGTGACGATGGAGGAGCAAGGCGACAGGCTCGCGACGTGCACCACCGCATCAATGACGACGAAGGGGACGATCGTCCCCCAATCTTCAATCGCGCCAGCCAGAATGTCGTGGCTGCGGTGATGCTAGTGCGTGCGATGCCTGAGCCCTCCACCACAGAAGGACGACGGGTTCGCGGCGAGCTCCGGGATCTCCTCGAGACCGCCGCAGTGCAGTAGGCTGAGAGTTCCGCCTCCCGGCGGCGCGATGCCGTCTCGGACCTCCCCTCAGCACCGCATCAGCAGGATAGGGAGGCCTCGGTTCGTCCTGAGCCCGCTTGGGTGCCGGCAATCAATAGGGTCCCCCAGTCCACGACCACCTCAATAACCGATGCGAGGCACAGGATGAACACGAGGTGGTCAACCGACGACGATGCCACGACAGTGAGGGGCCCGCCCGATGCTACCATCCGCATCGGGGCGGCCGCTACGACAGCGAGGAGGACCATAGTCCTTCTCCCGAACCGCCTGGCCCCTGAGTCTTCAGCAAAGCCATCCGCAATGCTCAGTTTCTAGCCTAGTTTCACCAGCCAGCCAACCTCACAAAGTATAGCGGTGAGACCAACCCTGAGCTCTAGCTCGCCGATTACCGCCTGGCTTGTCAGCTAGGCGGCGCGGACGATGACCTGCTCATCATCCGCAACCTCCCCTTACTCTTGTCAGACACAGCGCGAGCCTGGCTCGAGCATCTTCCTCCCTCCCAGATCCACGACTAGAGCGACTTGGTTAGGATCTTCGTCGGGAATTTCTAGGGCACATACATACGCCCTGGAAACTCCTAGGACCTTAAGAGCTGTCGCCAAAAACCAAATGAGTCTCTCCGAGACTTCATCCGATGCTTCTCTAAACAGTGCACCGAGTTGCCTAGCGTCGGTGACTCAGAGATCGTCCAAGCTTTTCTCTCTGGCACCACCTGCCGAGACTTGGTCCGAGAATTAGGCCGGAACATGCCGCGCTCCTCGACATCACCACCAACTTCACCTCAGGCGAAGAGGCTGTAGGGGCCATCTTCCTCGAGAACGATGCCAAGGGGAAGCGGAGGGATGAGGCCCCCGAGGCCTTGGTTCCCCGCCTCCCCAAAAGAAAGAAGAAGGATCACCAGGGGAAGCGGGCCGTCCTCGAGGCTGATCTGGTTGCGGCCGTAGAACGCAAGAATCCTCGAGGCCCCAGGGGCCCTAGACCTTTCAACGACATGCTTAAGAAGCCCTACCTTTACCACCAAGGCCCAGTAAAGCACGCCCTCGAAGATTGCTCCATGCTGCGGCGTTACTACTCTAGGCTCGTGCTCCCCGACGACGACGCCAAGCAGAAGGGCACCGGCGACAGGGACGATGACAAGGACGACGAGTTCCCTGAGGTATACAACGCCTTCATGATCTATGACGGACCCTCGGCATGCCTTACGGCGCGGTAGCGAAAGAGGGAACGCCGAGAGGTCTTCTCGGTCAAGGTGGCCACTCCCCGGTACCTCAAATGGTCTCGGGAGGCGATCACCTTTGATCGAGATGACCACCCCAATCATGTTTCGAATCCTGGGCAGTACCCACTTGTTGTTGACCTGATCATCGGCAACACCTGACTCACCAAGGTGTTGATGGACAGAGGCAGTAGCCTCAATATCCTCTACGCCAACACCCTGGAGCTCTTGGAAATCGACCGGTCGAGGCTCTGAGGTTATGCCACACCTTTCCACGGCATCGTGCTAGGGAAACACATGCGACCCCTTGGGCGCATCGACCTTCCCGTCTGCTTTGGCACCCCCTCCAACTACCGCAAGGAGGTCCTTACCTTCGAGGTGGTTGGGTTCAGGGGAACCTACCACGCCATCCTGGGGCGGCCGTGCTACGCCAAGTTCATGGCAGTCCCCAACTATACCTACCTCAAGCTCAAGATGCCAGGCCCCAGTGGTATTATCACGATTGAGTCCACATACGAACATGCATACGACTGCGACGTCGAGTGCATCGACTACGCCGAGGCTCTCATGGAGGCCGAGACCCTCATCGCCAACCTTGACCAACTCAGTGGCGAGGCGCCTGACTCGAAGCGTCGTGCAGGGACGTTCGAGCCCGCGGAGGCCATCAAGCTCGTCTCGGTCGACCTCGCCTGCCCCGACGATTGGGCACTGAGGATCAGCGCCACCCTCGACATCAAATAGGAGGCCGTGCTCGTCGACTTACTCCGTGCAAATGCCGACATGTTCGTGTGGAGTCCCTCGGACATGCCGGGCATACCGAGGGAGGTCGCTGAGCACGCCTTGGACATCTGGACTGGCTCTAGACCAGTGAAGCAACGCCTACGCTGATTCAACGAGGAAAAGCATAGGGCCATCGGTGAGGAGGTGCAGAAACTCTTGGCGGCCGGGTTCATCAAGGAAGTGTCCCACCCAGAGTGGTTGGCTAACCCCGTTTTAGTTAGAAAGAAAAATGGGAAATGGAGAATATGTGTAGACTACACCGATTTGAATAAAGCATGTCCAAAAGTCCCCTTCCCATTACCACGAATCAATCAGATCATTGACTCCACTGCGGGGTGCGAGACCCTGTCTTTCCTTGATGTGTATTCTGGTTACCATCAAATCAAGATGAAAGAGACCGACCAGCTTGCGACTTCTTTCATCACCCCATTCGGCATGTACTGCTACGTGACTATGCCTTTCGGCCTCAGAAACGCAGGGGACACATACCAGCGGTGCATGACCTAGGTCTTTGGCAACCACATTGTGTGAACCATCGAGGCCCATGTGGACGACATTGTGGTCAAGTCCAGAAAGGCCGAAGATCTCGTCAACGACTTGAAGATAGCCTTCAAATGCCTTAGAGAGAAGGGCATCAAGCTCAATCCCGAGAAATATGTGTTCGGGGTCCCCTGAGGCATGCTCTTGGGATTCATAGTCTCGGAGCGCGGCATCGAAGACAACCCAGAGAAGGTCTCTGCCGTAACCAGCATGGGACCAATCAGAGACCTCAAGGGAGTGCAGAGGGTCATGGGATGCCTTGCGGCCCTGAGCCGCTTCATCTCGCGCCTCGGCGAAAAGGGCTTGCCTCTGTATCACCTCTTGAGAAAATCCGAATGCTTTTTCTGGACCCCCGAGGCCGAAGAAGCCCTCGCCAAGCTTAAAGCATTGCTCACTAATCCTCCTGTCCTGGTACCCCCGGCCAGGGACGAGGCCCTCTTACTCTACGTCGCTGCAATGACCCAAGTGGTCAGCGCTGCTGTAGTAGTAGAAAGGTAGGAAGAGGGGCATGCTCTACCCACCCAACGACCTGTTTACTTCATCAGCGAAGTGCTCTCCAAGACCAAAACACGCTACCCCCACATCCAGAAACTGGTCTACGCCATAGTCCTGGCCCGGCGCAAGCTGTGTCACTACTTCGAGTCCCACCCGGTGACCGTGGTGTCATCTTTCCCCCTGGGAGAGATAATCCATAACCGGGAGCTTCCTAGTGATAGGACCGAAGCTCGATGGCTTGCGCGCCGAGCCAAGAGTTACGTCCTCTGCAATGATGGGTTGTACAGGTGAAGTCCCTCCGGTGTCCTCTAATGATGCATCACCGCCGAGGCAGGCCGAGCCCTGCTTTGGGACTTGCACGCAGGGGCCTGCGGGCACCATGCGGCGCCTCGGACGCTCATGGGGAACGCTTTCCTCCAAGGGTTCTACTGACCGACGGCGGTCGCCGACGCCACCATGCTAGTACGCTCCTGTGAAGGATGCCAATACTACGCTCGGTAGACACATCTCCCGGCCCTGGCCCTCCAAACCATCCCCATCACGTGGCCGTTCACCGTGTGGGGGCTCGACATGGTCGGGCCTCTACAAAAGGCCCTCGGGGGCTACACCCATCTACTGGTATCAATCGACAAGTTCTCAAAATGGATTGGGGCTCGTCCGATCAATCGAATCAAATCCGAGCAAGCAGTGTTGTTCTTCACTGACATTATCCACAGGTTCGGGGTCCCTAACACCATCATCACCGACAACGGGACACAGTTCACCAGCAAAAAAGTCTTGATATTTTGCGACGACCACCACATCCGTGTGGCCTGGTCGGCCGTAGGACACCCAAGGACCAATGGCCAAGTAGAACGTGCCAACGGCATGATCTTACAAGGCCTCAAGCCAAGAATTTACAACTGGTTGAAGAAGTTTGGCAAGAAATGGCTCGCTGAACTCCCATCGGTCATCTGGAGCCTGAGGAACACACCAAGCCAAGCCACGGGGTTCATGCCTTTCTTCCTGGTCTATAGGGCCGAGGCCATCCTCCCCACTGACTTGGAATATGGTTCCCCAAGGCTATAGGCCTATAACGAACAAAGTAACCACACCACCTGAGAGGACACCCTCGACCAACTGGAGGAAGCCCGAGACGTCGCGCTGCTGCACTCGGCTAAATACCAGCAAACCCTACGACGCTATCAGGCCCAGCGCATCCGAAGCCAAGACATGAAGATAGGCGACCTGGTGTTGAGGCTGGCATAGAGCAACAAGGGTCGCCACAAGCTGACCCCGCCATGGGAAGGACCGTACATCATCGCCCAAGTGCTGAAGCACGGGACCTACAAGCTAGCCAACGAGAAGGGCCAAATCTTCACCAACGCTTGGAATATAGAACAGCTACGTCGCTTTTACCCTTAAAATTCCAAGCATTGTATATATGTTGTTTCTCGGAATACAATTAAAAAGCGTTCTTTAATTGTTCTAATTTTTTGAGAAACCTCCCTGAGCCTATCATTGGTTTTGGCAATATGACAACACTATAAGGGAGACTCAGCTCTGCTTCCACAAAACCGAATCTCCCTCGGGGGCTAGATGGGGGACTCCCCCTAAAGTCCCACGTGCCATTTTTTAGTCGTTTTTCGAAAAAATTCCTATGCCAAACCCTCTAGCACGCTCTGACGAATCGGTTGCGGAAAACCCAAGGACCAAAAGCCCGCCTCAGGGCCAGAAGGCTGGTTGAGTCGCGAGGCGGCCTAAGCCTCCGAGCTACAGCGCTCCCTCACCACCTTTCGCCTAGGGAACGGCTTAGGCTCCAAAGAGGTTTTTTGCAAAGAAATCAGATCAGAGACAACAAGAGGGCAGAGGCTCAGAAATACAAGACAAGCGATTAAAGAAACGTGAGTACTTTGAAAAGAGAGACCTCAAAGGCCACAAGCGTTACAATACATAGTTAATTCCTACTCTATTTACATGGCCGCTTGGGCCTAGGTCAAGGCTCAGCACCTCCGACATCGGTAGACGGCGGGGGAGGGACCACCTCCTCTCTTCAAACAACGTTGCCAGTGTGGTACCAGGACCTTCCGCCGCCTCCAACAGCTTCATCACCACCTCGTCGGCCTCATTGTCATCATCGGGCAAAACATAGACATCGCTGATGGCTTGAAGGTCAACACCAACATAGTGCGAGGCGATGACGGCTAGTGCGCACTTCTCCTTTAGGCGCTGAGCCTACGGAACTCACCCTTGGCCTTAAGCTCCCAGTGTCGGGCCTCGACCCGAAAGGCCTCGGCTTTCTCCTTCAGGCGTTGAGCCTCAACCCGAGAAGCCTCGGTCGCCCTGGAAGCTTCACTCCCCAGCTCTGCGTCACACGAGGAAGTTAGGAAATGAACATAAGAAAAAGCGAATAAAACGAAGGGACTAGGACTCACCCTCGACCTTTCCCCTCCAAACCACAACCTCGGTCCGCGAGGCCTCAGCCGCTGCAAGGGCCTCATCCAAAGCGCCTTTTGTCAGCTGGTGCGCATTCTGTTCTGGCCCTAGCTGCCCAGCAAGAGCCATGGCCGAGGCCTTAGCTTCTATGGCTCGAGACCTAAAGGCATCCCGATCACTGGCCGCACGGGTGAGCTCCTCCTCCAACTCCTTGACCCGCGCCACTAGAGGGGCGAGCTGCCTCTGGGCCGTTGCTGCCTCGACCTTCGCGTCAGCACAACGAAGGCGGAGGTCCTCCACCTCTACGCTCCGTGCCGATAGGAGCTCATTGGTGCCTGCAAGAAGGCCCTTCTGCCGCTGAAGCTGGTCCTAGACATCCCTCTCCCGGCGGAGGAAGACCGACTTCCCAAGAGATCGGGTCTCGAGCTCCTAGGGGAAACAGAACAGGGGTCAGTCCCTACAAAGAAAGCTCAGAAAAAGACCACCGCATGGGAAAAGAAAGCACGAACCTGGGAGACTCTGGGCAAATCGTTGGCCACCACGGACAGCGCCGTCCGTAGAGACCGCTCCGCCAGCTGGCGGTACTGCTCAAGCGTGTCCCAGCGACCGCCCTCGGCCGTGTCCTCAAGGGCAAATAGAGGCTCTACCTCAGGATCATCCTGGCTTTGCCACAGGACATGCGGGTGGTTCCACCCGTGGGGCTCGGGTCGCACCCGTGCGAGGGCCGAGCTTCCCTTGCCCGGGGTTGGAACTGGCTGTTCCACGACACCGGCCACCTCGGTGTCGGCCATCTCCTGTGCTCGGGAAGTATCGTCGGAGGAGATCGGAAGAATCTCCACCTCCCGGGCGCTATCCTGCAAAGGCGGCGGGCCTTGCACCAAGGGTGCCGCCAAGACCTCTGCCGCCTTCATCTCCACTTCCTGGGCCGGCAGCCCCGCCACGATCACGTCAGCGTCGGTGGTCCCGGGGGCTCTGGCCTCTACCATCGTGGCCTCGGTGGTCCCAGGGGCTCCGGCCTCCGCCATCGTGGCCTCGGTGGTCCCAGGGGCTCTGGCCTCCGCCATCGTGGCCTCGGAGGTCGCGAGGGCTCCGGTGCCCACCGCGGCGGCCTCGATGGTCCTAGGTGCCACAGCCTCCGTCGCCCCAGCCTGTGAAGCCCCAGGGGCCTCGGTCCCGTTGGTCTCGACGGCCAAGGGAACCTCGGCCGCATCCGACCCACGGGCCTCGCCATCGCGGGGCGGAGGCATTGCCTCCCCCTCCTGTGTCAAGGCCGCCTCGGTAGCCCCTCCTTGAGTGGCCGGCTCCTTTGGGTCGGCCCTCGCCAATGCCACGCCACGATGCAGGGCGGGTTGCGCCTCTGCCACCCAGTGGGCAATGGAGCTGGGGTTAACCTTGAGCGCTTTAAGGGGCGCCAACGTAGGCACCCCCGTAGATCGCTTTCGGCTAAGGACAAAATGTTCGTAGGGTCAGCACATGACAAAAGAACAAACAGAAAGCACGACAACCCCACCAAAAATACACCTACCTTGAGCGGGGCGGCAACTGCTTCGCCACGGCGACCCTTGTCCGCAAAGGCGGTGGCGGCGGTAGAGGCATGGCCTCCGTGTCCATCGGCGCCGGTTGGTCCTCAACGGACCCCGACGCCCCCTCGGTCCTCTGTGGGGGCAGTTACGTTGCCTCCGCCACCACTTGCTCCACCGCCGCCACCGAGCCCACCGGGCTGACGGTGCGTTTGCCCAACGCCCACGCCGTGGGCATGTCGGCTCAGCCCCGAAGCAGGCAATTGCCAACCCCAGGTCTGCTCCTCTTCCTCCCGAGAGCACTGGGCTGCTAGCCGATGCCCCGGGCACCGTCTCCCCTATGTCAGGGAGATGGTCTAGGGGACCCTGCCCCATCTCGCCCTCGTCATCCACGTCTGAGGCCTCTGTCGACAACAACGGCGACAGGGATTCCTCCAACGGGAGGCCATCCTTCCTTTGCTGCTGGCGGCGCTTATCTAGTTCCTCGTGCGCGAGGATTTTCTTCGTGCGCTTCGCTGCCTTGGCGTCTTTCCACTTTTTTTGCGCCTCAGCGTGCACCCGGTTGATCGCCCGCCGCCTCGCGTCCTCAGGAACGGGCGGCGGAGAGGCGCGCACGTCCCTCATCCCCTGCAGGAACGGCGAACGCACATAAGGGAACGAGAAGTAAGGAGAAATGGAGGAGGCTCAGGGGCTACAGCGGCTCACGACTTACCAGCGAGAGGAACCCCCACGACAGGCGCATCGCGATGGGGGTTAGGTTGCCGCCCCTCAGCTTCGCCTCCACCGTCTCCCCCACCCGACGAAGAATTTCCTCGTCAGAAAGGGTGGAGGAGGACATCCGGATGCCCTCATTGGGCTCACCCGGCCTCATCTCGAACACGCGCTGCCGCCGAGCCATCAGCGGCAGCACCCGCCGGTGGTGGAAGGCAGCCACGACCACGGCCGCAGTAAGGCCATGGCCCCGTAGCCTCTCCAGCCCCTCCAGAAGTGGCTGCAGCTTGGGTTGATCCTCCCTCAGGACACCGTACTTCCACCTCTCTGGGCAGCTCCCCACAATCCACCCAGTGTAGGGGGGAAGTCCGCTGTCGTCGTTGCGGAGGTAGAACCAGCTCGTGTACCATCGACGATTGGATGATGCGAGCTGGGCCGGGATATAGAGATGCTGGCGGTCCTGACGCACTTGGAGAGTGCAGCCGCCAGCCTTCACCGCTTTCCTCGTGCCTGACGTTCCCGTCGGCTTAGTGGTGTGCCCCGCCCGGAAGAGATGGAGCTACAACTCCCAATGGGGAGCAATCCCCAAGTACCCCTCATAGACAGCGACGAAGATAGCCGGCTGCGCGATGGAGTTGGGGTTGAAGTTGTGGAGCTCCACGCCATAGTAGTGCGGGAGCGCCCGCATGAACCGATCCGTCGGAACGCCGAGGCCACGCTTGTGAAATGAGATGAAGCTCACGACGTAACCGTCGCGAGGCCTCGGTTTCGGCTCGCTCGACGGAGCGATCCACTCTAGCCTGCTGGGGTCCGTCACTAGGCGAAGGAGTCCGCCGTCGACGAGCGACTAAAGCATCTCCTCGGTGACGTCAGATGGATCCTAAGGGTCTGCCTCGATGACAACGATGTCGCCAGCCATGAGTACGGTGGAGGGTTCAAATGCGGCGGTGAGTTTGTCTCTGTCTCTTTCTCGCTCTCTCCCTGGCTCGCTCTTCTCCCTTCTTCTTCCTAGCACCCGCTGCTCTGGCGACGGCTCAATGGGGGCAGAGCTAACGCAGGCAAGGTAAGGCGAGGAGAGGCGAGGCTCTTTTCGTATTTATGCGGGGAGAAGGCGAAACGGACGGGCGATGAAATCGGGGAAGTTTTCCCAGGATCCGGCGCAGTTAACCCCAATCTGATTTTACCGCCCACGCGACCACCTTTTTCTCATTAATTGCGGGAGCAGTTACGTCCCATCCACCACGTCGCGCCCGACTGCTGTGGCAGCAGGCGTCGTTCCGTCTCCCCAGGAAACCACCTCAAAGGCACGCCAGCCATTGCTGAGCTAATGGGGACAATATTCCCTTCGCCCTATCCCTTTCAGATGAAGGAACTAGGCTCTGAGCCTATTATGGTCCAGGGGTTCGAAGGCTGGGCCCCTAGGGGTTTCGACAGTCGCCCCAAGACAACAGAGTCAGGGACGACCGTGGGCGAGCCCATACGGGGCTGAGGCCCAAGCAAGCGAAATGCTTGGGACGCCCTAAGTCGTGTCTGAGACCGGCAAGGAGGTCTCCGAATGGGATCCCACCGTAGGGAGGCGCCGAGCCACTGAGGCCCAGCGAATAGCCTCGGCACCCACTAGAGAAACCCTTCAGTACTCTTGGAGTGCGTCTCTGGACCGCTAGCCATCCCCTAGCGAACGGGGCATGGGCCTCCACTCGGACTCACCCGATAATAGCTCACCAGAAGTGCCAACGCTCGTGCCCACCGAGGGTAGCCTGGCACATTCCACCCCTCCTTCTGAGCAAAAAGGAAGCGCGAGGGTTGTACAAAAAGTCAGGGGAGCTCCCGACGGCCCTCTCGCTCCATGCAGAGGCTAGGGAGCCCTTCCTGCAACCTTGCTGAGACCCCGCGACCCAGGTTCGCGCCCAAAGGGGCCTCGGCAAACAAACCCTCACGCGCGAGGGGCGTACAAAAAGCCAAGGGAACTCCCGACGGCCCTCTCGCTCCGTGCAAAGGCTAGGGGGCTCTTCCTGCAACCTTGCCGAGACCCAGCGGCTCTGGCTCGCACCCGAATGGGCTCGGCAAACAACCCCTCAGTCTGAACTAAAAGGATATGTGAGGGTCGAACAAAAAAGCCAGGGGACCCCTGACCGCCCTCTCACTCCGGGCGGAGGCTCGGGGGCTCCTCTTGCACCCAAGACAAAGACAAACGACCTAAGCCCGCACTAGAAGTTCCATTACAAATACGATAAAGGGCACCGAGCCCATTACGGTCTAGGGGTTTGAAGGCTGGGCCCCTAGAGGTTTCGACATCCGCCCTAGGGCAACAGAGTCAGGGACGACTATGGGTGAGCCCACGAATGGCTGAGGCCCGAGCGAACAATCGCTCGGGGCGTCCTAAGTCATGTCCGAGACCGGTAGAGAGGTCTCCGAATGGGATCCCACCGTAGGGAGGCACTGAGCCACCGGGGCCCAGCGAACGGCCTCGGCACCCACTAGAGAAACCCTCCTATACTCTTGGAGTGCGTCTCTAGACCGCTAGCCGTCCCTTAGCGAACGGGGCATGGGCCTCCACTCTGACTTACCCGATAATAGCTCACCGGAAGTGCCACCGCTCGTGCCCACCGAGGGTAGCCGGGCACATTCCACCCCTCCTTCTGAGCGAAAAGGAAGCATGAGGGCCGCACAAAAAATTAGGGGCACCCCTGACCGCCCTCTTGCTTCGTGCAGAGGCTCGGGGGCTCTCCCGGTGACCTTGCCGAAACCCCGCGACCCGAACTCACACTTGTGGGCTCGGCAAATACGATAAAAACTCCTCACTCAAAAAAAAGCCCCTGGAGGAGTGACTCCACTCCTCTAGGGCCTCGGGGGCTACACCCGATGGGTGCGCTCGCGCGCACCCACCGAAACCTCAAGAAGCAAAACACATTCCCTACAGGAGCGGCTGCAAGCCAAGTCTCGACAAACCCTCAGGGAGAGTGCACGCACTCCCCCCGAGGCTCGGGGGCTACTATCGGGTACCACAAAACAGGGTACCCCGAGCGTACACCAAAAGAGTCACTTAAATCCCGTCAACAATGAAGCCAGAAGGTAAGCCAAGGGTTTATCACCGGCCCCATCCAACCCCACCGGCTCTCTGCCTTGCCTGAGGCCTCACGCGAGAGGCCTCGGTGCCCTGACATAAACTCCGCCTCGTGCGAGGCCTCTCGCGGAAGGCCTCGGCAAGGAGCCCAATCTCCGTCTTGCCCGAGGCCCCGTGCGTACAGCCTCGAATGAGATAGCTATTCTCCGTATCGCTCGAGGCCGGCTCATCAACAACCCGTCACTCCCACCTCGACCAGTCTTCTCGATAGTATGTCACGTCCTATTAATGCGTCAACCACTCCCGTAATTTTAGCCGGACGACGGCTCGACACCGTGGAGTGGCCAACGGGACAAAAGGTCTCATCAGCGCCATACCGGCTGAGATAGGGCATGGTGGGGATTACCGGCCACTGTGTTCTGGTGATGCACCCACGATCAGCACCCGCACTACACTGTGCCCCACGATCCCCGCCCCAAAAACAACGTGGCATGGGAAGTCTGGTCCGGGTCATCATCGCCCCCGAACCAATATACTAAATTGACCGCTCCCTCCGAGCCTCGGCACTCTACACTAGGGTCTCAGCTATCTCGGGAGTCACGTCCGCCGAGACCCCCCACCACGGTTTGGCCTCGGCACCAACCGAGCCTCGACCTCGCGCACGGTCAATCCACAGTGACCCGCACGCTAACCGCCGCACCCGCTCTGAGGCAGCCCTGTAGCTCCCGTGAAGCACAGGATCAGATGTGACCAGCACGTTGCCCCAGCGCTCCAAGGATGGACCGCTCCGACGACCACACCGCCACAGGAACAGGCTACAGGACTCGGACACGCCGCCTCTGTTCGCACAACGCCGTATAGTTAGCACATGTACTACCCTTGTCCTCCCTTCAAATTATAAAAGGAGAGGACTTGGGCCATTTCTAGGGGAGAGAGGTACTCACAAAGAACAACACCTTGTAACACCCATACTCTCGGGCCGCCTGAGAGCAACATCTCAAGTAGCCCGCATCACTACTCGCCGAGACCTGGGACTAGCTCTCTCTCTCACCTAGCTTGTAACCCCCTACTACGAGCACTTCGGTGCAAGGAATACAGGATCGATCTCTCAGACTGGATGTAGGGCACCAATTGCCCGAACCAGTATAAACCTTGTGTCTCTTTGCATCACCATCCGGGATTAGGGGCACGCAGCATAAATTTACTAGTTGGTTGAGGATCCCCCGGTCCAAAACGCCGACACATGTGCATCTGACATTCTACAGCAACATCAACAGTATTGTGGGCGCCTACCATCATCGCTACCCTCATCGACGTGGGCAACAAGGCTTAGAAACATCCCTACTCTCTCCCTCTCACCTGTAAAGCCACCCCCTTTATCTATAAAAGGGGATGCGCTCCCTCCAACAAGGGGAGGCCGACTTCTTTAAGTTCAGACTCACTAGATCGATAGCTCACAACCCCTTAAGCACACGCTTGGACTTCTAGCTCATAGTGGAGTTCCGGTCGCCCTCGGCCCTTCCGGTCGGACCCGACCGGGCCTCTTGAGCACCCCTCCTTTCTCCTTCTCGTTTGTGACCCCACTACAGACTTCGAACACCTGGGCTCAGGAATAAAGTCGCCGACCGACCCATACTGGACATAGGGCACGTTGCCTGAACCAGTATAAATCCTATGTTATTGAGTGCTAGGCCACCTCCGATCACAACGTACAGCAAAACTATAAATATTTACTAGTTGGTCACTTTTTGTACCGATAGTTGGCACCGTCCGTGGGAAAGACGCTGTACGTTCAACACTTTTTTGATAATCGGATGGCCCATTTTTCCACCACCCCCGCTGTGGTGGGCTCGGGCGATACGATTCGCTTCGGCTCAATGGAATTTCCCACACTGTCGCCCATCGAGATGCGGGTTCCACCCATCTTCGAGCCATCCCAGGCCTTCCACGTCGGGAGCCTAGACTTCGTTGCCTACTGGCTCGGCGTACTCTACCTCCGCGAGAAGGCTCACGACCCGGCACCCATCGAAGGGACGTCCTCTGTCGACTCCAGGACACGCGACTTTGACGGCGCGGCATCTGCGCTTCATTCCGAGCAAACTCTCGGCTCAAACCCCACTGTAAGTAATACGCATACTTTTATTCACCCTTTATTTACTACCTCCCACTGATCACCCGAGGGGACTTCACCACAAACACCGTACGGTCGATTCCCCTACGGCCTCGCGTCCTCTATGGATGCTTGCGCTCAGGAGCTCCGAAGGGCACCGGCACGATCCCCACTCATGTCTGAATTCGTAGGAACGACAGGCTTCACTCCTGTTGTTTCCCATGAACTCCCAGACAACGAGGGCGAGAGCAATGGTTCCAGCATCGGTGAAGTGGCGCCCCACCACCATCCGTCCTAGGAATGCGCTATGGCGCATGGTCCAGGACAGTCGTCGGTGGTTGTGGAGTCCGCATAAACTCACACCCCTCCGGACCCACGTGCGGAGGCCCTCACGTCTGCGTAAGCACACGCTGAGGAATTACGACAACGGCGGCAGAGCTAGCCAACGCCTACGCCAGCACGGTCGGTGCGGCATGTTGCGCCCCATGAGCATGGCCCAGTGGGTGGCGCCCAGGGTCGTGCTCGTCAGGTCCAGCGCGACATCGTGAACGAGGGGAATGATGTCCCACAATTCGCCCGGGCCAGCCAGAATATCGCTGCTGCAGTAATGCTTCTCCACGGTGTTACCGAGCCTGTCGACCCTCAGGAGCGGGCAGTCTACCGGAACCTCCGGGTTCTAGTAGAGGCCGCCACCGTCCAATGGGCAGAAAGCTCCGCATCGCGGCTCCGACTCGCACCCTCTCTCCCCACTAGGGGGACAGGGACAAGCCAGCCGGATCGATCCGTTCGCTCGCCGCTGCAGCCGTCAGGCTCGGCTCGCGGTGCGGCAGCCACGCCACAGTCCGACCGGGCGCCTACTCCATGCCGATCGCACCAGGACACTCGTAGCATCATCAGCGACCGGCGTCGGGCCCAACACGGCAATGACATCTGCCATACGGCAGCAGGCGACATGGACCCCGGACGAACCATCGAGGGAAGCAGTGAAACGCGCCCTAGGCGCGGTCGCCGGCCGGACAACCGGAGCCCCAGCCCTGAGGGCCCGAGGCCACGGGCCTTCAGCCGGCGCATCTGGAGAGCACCATTCCCACAGTGTTTTTGGCCTCCCTCCAACATCACCAAATACACTGGGGAGACAAACCCAGGTATTTGGCTCGAAGACTTCTGGCTCACCTGTTGAGCCGGAGGAGTGGATGATGACTATTTCATCATCTAATATCTTCCCATTTGCATGGGGGAACATGTTCGGGCATGGCTCGAATTCCTTCCACACGACATCATCCGCGACTAGGCAGACCTCAAGAGGGTCTTCGTCGGGAATTTCCAGGAGACGTACGTCCACCTCGGAAACTCCTGGGACCTCAAGAGCTACCAGCAGGAGCCTAGCGAGTCCCTACGGGATTACATCCACATGTTTTCCCAATGATGCAACTCCCTTCCTGATGTCATCGATGTAGACGTCATCAGCGCATTCCTCTCCGGGACAAACTGCGAGTCCCTGATCCATAAGCTTGGCTGTCTAAAACCCTATACCACCCGTGATGTGCTCGACATCGCCACCAATCATGCCTCTGGCGAGGAGACGGTCGAAGCGGTCTTCAGCGGAGGCTGAGACAAAGGCAAGCCCAAGCGTATGGATCTAGACGAAGGCCCCTCCACTCAGAGGGGCAAGAAGAACAAGAAGGATCGGTGCTGGTCAGACGACACCGCATTGGTCGCCGCGGCTGATCGCACACCTAGGTAGCCCCAACAGGGACTGCCTGACCACTTCAACAAACTCATGGATGGTCCATGCCCCAATCATGCCTACCCCATCAAACACCTCTACAAGGAGTGCGAGCTCCTTAAATGTTTCCTCCGACAGGCCAACGTGCCAAAGGAGGGAGACGGCGAGGAGCCGGCATCCAAGAGGGGAGGCGCGACAGGCAAGGATGGGGATGGTTTCTCTGAACCTGAGGAGTGCATCATGATCTTCGGCGGGTCTAACGTCATCTGGTCCAAACACCAGCATAAGGTATGTTACAGCGAGGCATGCGCCGTGGAAACCGCCGTCCCCTCCTTTCTCAGGTGGTCAGAATCCCCGATCACCTTTGATCAGAGGGATCATCCCTCCTATGTCATGAGACCGGGACGCTACCCGCTCGTCGTTGACCCCATCGTCCGCAAGAAGTGCCTCACCAAGGTGCTAATGGACGAGGGCAGCGGCCTCAACATCCTGTACGTCGACACCCTCGATGCCATGCGCATCCCCGTATCGGAGCTCTGCCTAGCGGGCTCCACCTTCCATGGGGTAATCTCGGGAGCATAGGCATACCCGCTTAGACAGATCGATCTACCCGTCACATTCGGCAGCCGGGCCAACTTCCGCTCGGAGGTCCTCACCTTCGAAGTAGTAGACTTTCCAGGGTCCTACCATGCCATCTTGGGGCGGCCATGCTACGCAAGATTCATGGCGATCCCCAACTACACCTACCTCAAGCTGAAGATGCCGGGACCAAATGGCGTCATCACCGTGAGTAGCGCCTTCTCACACGCCTTCGAGTGCGACCGCGAGCACTATGAGCTCACCACCGCGGTCGCCAACTCATCCGAGCTCCTGTAGCTCAGGAAGTCATTAACCCCAGCAGTCCTAGACTGCAACAAACCAACCTCCTCAACGGCCTTCCGCTCGCTCGAGGAAACCAAGGTGGTGGGTGTCGACCCCACCGACCCAGCCAAGACGGTGCGAATCGGGACCCAGCTCCTAGCCCAATAGGAATGCGAGCTCGTCGACTTCCTATGTGACAATCACGATGTCTTCGCATGGTAGCCTTCTAACATGCCAGGGATACCACGGGAAGTCACCAAGCACGTACTACGCCTTATCCTGGGCTCAAGGCCCGCCAAGCATTGCCTGCGTTGTTTCGACAACGAGAGGCGTAGGGTCATAGGCGAAGAGATCGCCAAGCTCTTGGCAGCCGGATTCATTAGGGAGGTTTTTCACTCCGACTGGCTCGCCAATCCTGTCCTTTTCAAAAGAAGACTGAGAACTGGAGAATGTGCGTCGATTACACCGGACTTAATAAAGTGTGTCCAAAGGATCACTTTCCTTTACCACGCATAGACCAGATAATTGACTCCACCTCGGGTTGCGAGATCCTCTCCTTTCTAGATGCCTACTCAGGCTATCACCAGATCGCGATGAAAGATTCTAATCAGCTCGCGACCTCGTTTATCACCCCGTATGGTTCGTACTGCTATGTGACCATGCCTTTCGGTCTAAAGAACGCTGGCGCCACCTACCAAAGGTGCATGCAGCAATGCTTCATCGACCAAATCGACCCACCTAAACAGCCTGATCAGGCTAAACGGCCGAAACCAACAATCGCCGTCTATATTGATGACATAGTGGTCAAAATAGCTCGAGCTTGCGACCTGATCGTAAACTTGGCCGCAACGTTCGTGAACCTCTGAAGGTTCAACATCAAGCTAAATCCCAAAAATGTGTTTTTGGGGTACCAAGGGGAAAGCTGCTTGGATACATCGTATCCAAGCACGGCATCGAGGCCAACCCTAAAAAGATCATAGCCATCTCCAACATGGGCCCCATACGCAACGTAAAAGGCATACAAAGGCTCACCGGCTGCCTAGCGGCCCTTAGTCGCTTCATCTCCCAGCTCGGCGAACGGGGGATGCCACTTTATAAGCTCCTCAAAAAGATGGATGCCTTCATCTGGGCTGAGGAAGCCTAGTAGGCTCTCAAAAGCCTCAAAACATCCCTGACGTCAGCCCTGATCCTCGTCGCTCCTGAACAGGGAGAACCCCTCCTCCTTTACGTCACGGCAAGTAACCATGTGGTGAGTGCCACCCTGGTCATCGAAAGGGAGGAACCAGGACACTAGTTCAAGGTATAGCGACCCGTATACTTTGTCAGAGAAGTACTTACCGACCCCAAGGTCTAGTACCCCTAGGTGCAGAAACTCCTATATGCCATGCTAATGGCCACTAGGAAGTTCCTACACTACTTCACCGACCACGAAGTCACAGTCGTCACTTCATACCCACTCGGAGACATCATCCGCAACCGTGACGCTGTGGGATGAATCTCTAAGTGGGCCCTTGAACTCATGGGCCAAGACATCAGGTATACCCCCCGCACCGCAATTAAGTCTCAGGATCTCATGGATTTTGTCGTCGAATGGACAGAGGTCCAGCTACCGGCCCCGGATGTCTCCCATGAGTACTGGACAATGTACTTCGATGAGTCTGTAATGGCGCCTGGCTCGGGGGCAGGAGTGGTTCTAATCTCCCTAGATGGGAGTAGGCTCCGCTACGCCATCTGCCTCCACTTTTTGGCTTCAAACAATGCCATGGAATACGAGACCCTTATCAACGGACTACGCATCGCCATCGAGCTCGATGCTACATGAGTCTCCGTCCATGGCGACTCAGAGCTAGTCGTTGATCAGGTCATGAAGGAGTCCTCTTGCAAAAGCCCCCTCATGACAGCATACTGCCAAGAGGTGTGTAAGCTCAAGGATAAATTCTAGGGAATCGAACTACATCACATCCCTCGAAGGGACAACAACGTCGTCGATTTCCTCGCAAAACTAGCCGCCAAGCGGGATCCATCCCCGGGCGGAGTCTTCATCAACAATGTCCATGAGCCGTCTGCCCGCATCCTGGAAGGTCCAACCCAGACACACCCCGATGGCTAGCCGGCGCTCGGGGGCTCTGATCCTAGTACCTCTATAATGACATCACCCGCGGACATCGCCGTATTGGCCTTCGATCAAACCGACTGGCGAGTACCACTACTCGCCTACCTCCTTGAGGAGGTTCTCCCACCTGAAAGAACTAAAGCCCAATGAATCGCTCGACGCGCCAAGACCTTCATCGTGCTTGGTAACGAACTCTACAAACAGAGTTCGTCGGGAGTGCTCATGAAGTGCGTTCCCACCAGCCGAGGAAAACAGATCCTCCTCGAGGTCCATGCTGGGATCTACGGGCATCATGCGTCCCCATGGTCCCTGGTCAGAAAAACCTTTCACCAAGGTTTTTACTGGCCCACCGTGCTACGAGATGCAGAGAAGGTCGTCCGCAGGTGCGAAGGATGCCAGTTCTACGCTCGGCAAACCCATTTACCGGTGCAAGAGCTCCAAACCATCCCAATCACCTGGCCATTCGCGGTTTGGGGCCTCGACATGGTAGGACCCCTCAAGAAAAGCCCAGGCGGTTTTACTCACCTACTCGTAGTAGTCAACAAGTTTACCAAATGGATAGAGGCCAAGCCCATCACCAATCTTCGCTCGGAAGAGGCGGTCAAATTCTTCCTCGACATCATCTATCGATTCGGCATTCCTAACTGTATTATCACTGACCACGGGACTAACTTCACCGAGAAGAAGTTCCTAGACTTCAGCAATGGATACGGCATCAGAATCGATTGGGCTTCGGTCGGACATCCATGAACTAACGGTCAGGTCGAACGTGCCAACGGTATGGTCCTCCAAGGACTCAAGTCACGCATCTTTGACCGACTCAACAAACACACCGGGCGATGGGTTGCAGAGGTCCTAGCAATCCTCTAGAGCCTAAGAATGACCCCAAACCAATCCATGGGATTCACACCTTTCTTCCTGGCCTACGGAGCGGAAGCCGTGTTGCCCTCTGACCTCGACCACGACGCACCAAGAGTAAAAGCTTTCGACCGCGACTGAGCCATGGAGGCTCAACAAGACGCAGTCGACCTGCTCCAAGAGGCTCGTGAGACAATCATCATCTGCTCTGCTTGCTATCAACAAACCCTTCGTAGGTACCACGAAAGGAAGATCAGAGGAAGGATTCTCGAAGTCGGCGATCTCATGCTCCGAAGGACCCAATCAACGAATGAAAAACACAAGCTCTCTCCACCCTGGGAAGGACCCTATATGGTAACCGAAGTAATCCGACCAGGCACCTACCGACTGGAGGACAACAACGGCAATGTTCTCAACAACACTTGGAACATTGAATAGCTATGTCGTTTTTCCCTTAAATTTGGTCCAAACACTTTCGGTTAAAGCACATGCTCCTGTAAGAGCACCCCCGCCCGAACACTTTCAACTTGGGTCGCTCGGGGGCTCCATAAATGTACAAATATTGAGTATTACCTCTCTTTCTCTTTACTATCACATGGCATACAACTTTCTCCCCGAACGGAAACACATTCCATTCCTTTAACTACCCTACGTAACCATGTTCTTACTCCCAAACCAAACGCACCCCGCCTTTCCCTACGGATACAAGCAACCGAACCTCACGGGCCATGCCCCGAGTTCCCAAAGATCGCACCCTACGGGACAAACAGGCAGGTACGAGAAAGAAAGGATAAAAACAAAGGTGATGCTAGGACAAAAAACAAGGGAACAGATATGGTGGTTTCGTCATAGGGGCAGTACGGTTGTATTCATTGATACAAAGAAACTATTTACATGGGGACTTACCCACAAAACTTAACTATTGCATTTTCTACTATTACAAATACTACTGCGGCCATTTCTCTCTCTTTTCCATTTAAATACAGATGAGACGTACCAAGAACCAAAGCGCCACCACCAAAAACGAAATCTCCGCCAGAAGAGACCATAGGACCTCCCTGAGTCGATCAAATCACCTAGGAGGGACACCAGGCGATGCCGACTCCGTCTTGAACGACGAGCATGGGTCCTAGTCGGACATTTCCGACTGAAGCTCTCTGAGCCCTGTCACTCCAGTCGTCAAGGAAGACATTACCAAAAGCCCCTCTATTTCTTTACAAATCATTCATACATCCATACATGCATTCATCTCATACGCCTGAACCCCCCGGATGGTTAGGGCATGAACCACCCGGGGGCTTAGGAACTAAGCATCGCACGTTCAACGAAATGCACTAGAACGCTCCGTGTTGCATCATGAAGCGGCGGTTGCCTCATTCGACATGAGCAACCAACAGAGCCAGGGTAGAAAACCATAGATGAGCACCGTGCGGCCCTCGCCCGGTCCGGCAGACTAGGTCATCTCAACCTTCTCGTTCGATCCTAAACCTCTCGCCAGGCCCATAGAATCTCCATCGAAGGGGAGGCCGTTAGGCCACCCGGGTCACTCTCCGAAACAACCTAGGCATTCGTCGGGTTGTAGGTACAGGAGTAGTGGAATGTCATAAGAGGGCTATGTTGACCCCATCACAAACGATGGACCCGGATTCCACTCGATCACACCCGTTAGCGAGCTCACCGAGCTAGTCTTTGAGCCTGAGCGATCAGGACATGCGACGAAACTCAGCCCCTCCGGTTGTGAGGAACCGGATAGGGTAACGCACAATACTCACATTGACCCCCACGAAGGCCCGATAGGGCTCAGGGGCTCAAGAAAAACACCAAGGACAGCAACCTCGAACTCGCTAGATCAACGACTATGACTCGCCTGGTCCCATGGCGAGCACCGACGCCAGGATCCACGAGCACCGCCTCGTCCGATCTTTAACTTAACTAACAACGTCTTCGTAATAGCTTCACTTCCGACTATGCTCCAAAGAAATCTTAGGACCACGACCCCAAACTCGCGTCGATAGGATCGGCGACATCTGGCTATGGCTCTTGGGACCACGACCCTGAACTCGCGTCGATAGGATTGGCAACATCCGGCTATGGCTCTTGGGACCACGACTCCGAACTCGCGTAACGGCTTCATTAACTGAAACTAACAAAAAACTAACTCTCTCGATCCACGGCGCGCACCAACGCCTGGGTCTACTCACGAGTCCACCTCGCCCGATCCCACGACGCGCACCGACGCCTGGGTCTACTCGCGACTCCGCCTCACCCGATCCCACGACACGCATCGCGCCAAAGATCAGTGAGCTCTGCCGCATCCAAACTAAGCTGTCTCCATTTACGGCGCACCGACGCCAGGTTTTGTCTCAAACTAAACTTCCTCGCCCGATTCCCGGCGTGCACCGACGCCGAGATCAGTAAGTTCTGTCTCGATCCAATCCCCGCACCTAAAAATGCCTGGCTACACAATGACACCATGGTTAAACAAAAATCCATCTCAGACTAAAAACATGCACACACGCTCCAAGCACCCCCGGACGGTTCTGCCTGAACCGCCCAGGGGCTCGGGGGCTATACCCGTGGGTGCGCGCGAGCGCACCTGCCAAACAAAAACCTCCCCCGCTGGCAACACAGAAAAACCCCCCAGCCGATTTTGCCTGAACTGCCCGGGGGCTCGGGGGCTACACCCACGGGTGCGCTCGTGCGCACCCGCCGGCAAGACAAAAATCCCTCGGACGATTATGCTTAAATCGCCCGGGGGCTCGGGGGCTCCTGTCGTAGACAGGATCGGCGACATCCGGCTACGGCTCTTGGGACCGCGACCTCGAACTCGCGTCGACAGGATCGGCGACATCCGTCTACGGCTCTTGGGACCACGACTCCAAACTCGCGTAACGGCTTCATTAACTGAAACTAACAAAAAACTAACTCTCTCGATCCACGGCATGCACCGACGCCTGGGTCTACTCGCGACTCCACCTCACCCGATCCCACGGCGCGCACCGACACCTAGGTCAACTCATGACTCCGCCTCACCCGATCCCACGGCGCACATCGACGCCAAAGATCAGTGAGCTCTGCCGCATCCAAACTAAGCTGTCTCCATTTACGGCACGCACCGATGTCAGGTTTTGTCTCAAACTAAACTTCATCGCTCGATCCCCGGTGCGCACCGACACCGGGATCAGTAAGTTCTGTCTCGATCCAATCCTCGCACCTAAAAACGCCTGGCTGCACAACGACACCATGGTTAAACAAAAATCCGTCTCAGACTAAAAACACGCACACACGCTCCAAGCACCCCCCGGACGGTTCTGCCCGAACTACCTAGAGGCTCGGGGGCTACACCCGCGGGTGCGCTCGCGCGCACCCGCCGGCAAGACAAAAATCCCCCGGACGATTCTGCTTAAATCACCCGGGGGCTCGGGGGCTCCTGTTGGGTTCATAAACCCGGGGTCCCTCGGGGACCGGCTTCCACGCCAGGGCTCGGCCCAAGAAAACAGTATATAGTTCATGGGCCGGCCCAAGAGTCTAAAACACAACGGGCCGGAAGGACAGTCCGGTCGCCGACCGAAAGGTCTGCCCGAAAGAACAAGCACCCGCTCGTCAAACTTCTTCGGCCCACCTCTCCGACCGGAGCACTCGCTTCAGGCACCAGCCGCCTCCGGGCGGTCTCTCCGATCGGAAGGCCTGGCCCCAAACACTGCTTCCTACTCCGACCCCGCGACTCCGACCGGGGACCTGTAGGAAGCTTGCTTACCACTCTTCTCCGACTGGCGCGGCCAGGGCCGACTGGGGCCATCCGACCGGAGACGTTCGCTCGGAAGGGACCAGGGGCGAACGGAGAAGGCAGTGCACAAAGTCAAAACACCATACCGGGACCATACCCTGTACGCCTGCGGGAACAGTGCTCCACAACCGCCCTGACACAAACAGTATTGTAGGCGCCGATATTTGTGTCTACAGTATTGTAGGCGCCGTTGGCTCCCATACGGCAAAAAGCCCCCAACATGGCTCTAGGCATCGATAGTGGGCACCAGGATTCACCATACCTGGTACACAGGGTAGGGCTCCTCACATAACGATAGTATTTTTGCAGGTACCGACATCCACCCTTCCTGAAGAAGCCAACGCAACCTCCTATGTGCATCTGACATTCTACAACAACATCAACAGTATTGTGGGCGCCTACCATCATCGCTACCCTCGTCGGCGTGGGCAACAAGGCTTAGAAACATCCCTACTCTCTCCCTCTCACCTGTAAAGCCACCCCCTTTATCTATAAAAGGGGATGCGCTCCCTCCAACAAGGGGAGGCCGACTTCTTCAAGTTCAGACTCACTAGATCGATAGCTCACAACCCCTCAAGCACACGCTTGGACTTCTAGCTCATAGCGGAGTTCCGGTCGCCCTCGGCCCTTCCGGTCGGACCCGACCGGGCCTCTTGAGCACCCCTTCTTTCTCATTCTCGTTTGTAACCTCACTACAGACTTCGAGCACCTGGGCTCGGGAATAAAGTCGTCGACCGACCCAAACTGGACGTAGAGCACGTTGCCTGAATCAGTATAAATCATGTGTCATTGAATGCTAGTTGGTCACAACGTACAACAAAACTACAAATATTTACTAATTGGTTACTTTCTGTATCGACAGAGGGAGTACACTTTACTGAGATATCTCTAATTTTCCCCTTTTATGCAACGGCATATGTTCTCACCAATTTGCATTGGTAAAAGTTAAATGAAAAGTGATTTAAAAAAAAGTTAAATGAAAAGTCAAAGACCAGACGCAAAAGGTCGTTTGTTCGAACTTGTTAGTTACCTAATATGAATATACGATGATATGATCCTGATGCCTTGCTGCGGCAACTATACGTCAAGGTTGTTGTCAATCAAGAACAAGAAAACGACGACATACAAGGGCCAAACCATTACGCAAACCAGTTGATCTTCAATTAAAAATCCTGTGATTATCAAGATTGTCGTTTTACTGTCTGCACATGCAGGCACTAATCGCATACTTAAAACTTGCTGCAAACATCATCTCGCCGCCCCTCTAATAAGCAGTAACGATGGCGACTGGCAAAGACACGTACGCAAGAAGCTAATTACTGTGATTGTTAAGAGCTTACTTGACAAAGACCAATATAGAATTTCAAACTCACTTGTGCTAATCCACTGAGAGTCCGACTATTCAACCGTGAGTATATCGTTTTATTTCTCGTTGGTCCTTGTTTAGATTGTAAGTTTTTTCACTCTCTTTTTATCACATCAAATCTTTAGACACATGCATGGAGTATTAAATATAGATAAAAAAATAACTAATTACACAGTTTGATTGTAAATTACGAGACGAATCTTTTGAACCTAGTTAGGTCATGATTGGACAATAATTGTCAAATACAAACGAAAGCGCTACAGTGTCAAATACTGATTTCAAACCCCAATCTAAACAAGGCCTTATTCCGAATTCAAATAGTATATGGAGTCTAGAACCCTAGCTACTACCTAGATTCTACCAGCTCCAGCTGATTCTGTTCGCTGTGAGTATACATATACATATACGAGGCCTAGACCATGGACCATATTAGTTCTGGGTAACTTTGTTATATGCTAGTACCGTAGTGTATGGTTATTAGCTGGTACGTACACACATACGCTACGCAGTTATCATCAAATAAGCATCATTATATTAACATTTTATTGGACGCAGATCTAACCAAGTACCGCGCGTGATGCTCTCTATGTTTCCAAGTGTTAATCATTTTTAACATTTTATTTACTACTTGAGGGACATTAGGCAAGCACCAATGGCACACGGAGCAATACGTTTGAACACTTCAACTGTGTACGTGTACGTGCCAGTGCCACAACTGCACACATAGATAGATTGGAACCTGCAATTGGTGGCGTGCCGTACGTACATACTTTCCTCACAGATATGACGATAGCTATGTATGCATGCATGTCTATCTGCACACTTTGTCATCGCGCACAGGTAGAGTTAGATTTTGACAGATCAATATAGATCTCACAAGCCCACTACACATGCTTGCGTAAATGGCAGTCTGATCCACGGCCTGTAAGTGGCAGTAAACGGACCTGCTACTGCTCCTTAAACTAGTAGGTCTCGGGCGCTAAGGACTAGTCAAACATCTCTTTGTCCGAACTGGGTAATCCCACACGCAATGACGCAAGCTCAAAGTAGGACGGTGGCTACGACGTCCGGCGCAAGTGGCGCCACGTTTCGACGCGCACTTGGGCGCTGCCGCACCCGATTCCCCATCGATACGGCCTTTGTGCGGCTGCGGCAGTCGTGCGGGTTGGCAAACGTGCGTGTGCATCGGCCAGAACGAAAGTCTCCGCGCGCCTCTCCCAATTTGCACGCACAGACCAGTAGCAACAAGGTCAGCGCCCTAGCCAGCCAGCTGGGTGCCGCCGCGGAACGCACCAAATAAACCGTGTCCCGGCCGCTTGGGGTCAAAGCCACCGGCCGGCCGGCTGATCGACGACGGCCGGGGGCGGGCGGCGGGCCCCCCCTCGCGCGCGACACGCAACGGGAACGAGGGTGCCGTCGCGGCCGCTTCGACCACACAAACGAGTGCATGCATGATGCTGCGTACCGGCCCGGAGTGGGTGGGCGGTTGCGGCCTGGTCGCGGGAGCACCGTCACGTACGGCGGTGGTGCGTGGCCGCGAGCCGCCGGCCGGTTTGATGGCGGGGCCCGCCCTCCTCCGCGGGCAGATAGCGCAGTAGTAGCAGATTTTTGTTGGACGTACCGTACGTACACAACGCGTTCGTCGACTTTTCTTTTTCCTGCAATTCCGCAGGGAGAGGAGGGGCAAGTGAAAGATCTTTTTGTTGGGCCTGTGCCGTTGGTGCCGAAAGCGATCGATGCCACGCGAGCTCAGCTAGGTGCGCGCGCGGTAGCCGGCACCCGGCAGGGGTTCGTACGTCCTCGAGCACGCGAGCCTAATATGCGCCCAAAAAGAGAGCTCCAATCCCTGCCTCCGCCCTCCGCCGCTTCGATCCATCTCTTCCTTTTTGTCATATTTTCAGGAAGAATCTGGCACGCCAGTAACAAGGTTACTGTGGATCCACGATGTCCACCGATCGATGCTGGTGGCATGCATGGTACGGCGGCCGAGTTGTGCGGACATGACTAGGACATGATCAGGGATATATGCAATCAGAGCATATTCATGCTCAGCCACTAACCTACAGCTAGCTTGATCCCCCCCCTGCTGCCTCTAGCGTCCTGCAGAGAGCTCACTGAAGAAGCCATTAGGGCATGGCGGCCAACGGAGGCAGTGCTGAATATTAGCCCCAAATTAAAGTTGTAGGACTGGTTTAGATTGCAAGTTTTTTCACTCTCTCTCCATCACATCAAATCTTTGGACACATGCATGGAGTATTAAATACAGATAAAAAAATAACTAATTACACAATTTGATTATAAATTACGAGACAAATCTTTTGAGCCTAGTTAGGCCATAATTAGACAATAATTATCAAATACAAACGAAAGTACTGTAATGCCAAATACTGATTCCTAGCCTCAAGCTACGTAGACATCGATGGAACAAGGCCTTCGTTCTCTCAATCCAGGCATATAGGGTCTGTTTGGTTGGAGACCTGGAGGACTTGCCTGGCAAAAAGTGTTGCCTGAGAGTTGCCTGGAAAGTTGATGATTTTTGCCTGGCCAGACAAGTCTGAAGAAGGTCTGTTTGGTTGGAAGCCTGTGCCTGTAAAGGCTAATAAAAGATACAATACATATTTAAAAGCTAATAAAATGTATAATACCATATTTAAACTTACACGGTTATGGTTATAAATAATAATAAATAAATAAAAGCATCCATATTTTCTCAATTAATAATATATTTGAAATTACAATTACAAATAAAGTTAATAGATTTCCTAGCTATTTAAAAAATGTCATAAGGAAAGAACGTATGAGGAAGAAAGATAATTATAATTATACTGCACACATTATGCTAATTTTAACGTGAACATGATCGACCGAGGGAAGAAAGACTAGAAAATATAAAATATACAAAAAGTTTTTACACATGGCTGTGAAAAAAGAAATAGAATATGCCTAAGAAGTTTAATAAAAAAGAAATATATTTTCTTCTATATAAAACTTTAGCATCATTCGAGTAATATATATTATTATAATACAAAAATAATATAAATAAAACCTTTAATAAAGTAATATAAAATATAAATACTTTTAATATTTTATTTTCCTAATAATTCATTCATATGATTAAGGAATAAATAGAATAAAATGTACTAAATGTATCTCGGTTGCACCTATCACATATGAACAATAGGAAATAGAAATATAAATAATATAACGTACAGCAAAGTAATAATATAATGTACTAAATGACTAGCTTAGCACTGTAACCAACGTCTAGGCCAGGCAACTGAGAGCCAGGGGCTCGTTTTTTATCGCCTGGGAGCGGACTGGATTGCCTGAGCCAGAAAAGTCACCAGGATCCAATCCAAACATGTCACAGACAGCTTCCAGGAACCTCCTTGTCCAGGCAAAATCTTCCCAGGCTCCAAACCAAACAAGCCCATACTCTTCTCAGCAGTACAAAAAGATGTCGATGTCAGGTGTACGCACAGGCTGAGAAAAGTGATCCATCCTGTACTCCTCCTTCTCCCAACGCACACTTCATGTGCTGCCCCAGCTTTTTGTCAGATGAGGCAATAGACGCCTCTGCAAGAGCCTATGCGAGCCTACAGTACTTGGATGACAGGGATCACCGGTGCCTGCATGGACTCTGGGGGCAGTACGCCACGGTGTCGCGTTGGGCCTGGCGTTTGCGTTAACACTAGGGATACTCATGAAAATGGATCGAACGGATATCATCGATATTACATTTGTTTTCATATTTCTATCCGGATTCGAATTCGAATACGGGTAGTGTCAACTATATCGGATAAGATATGATTGGATATCGACATCATAAATATACGATTTGAGTATTCGGATACGGATACGGTATCGGATGTTAGATATCCGGACTCGGATACGGACAGATATCAACCCCTCTAAACGGATTTGGTTTCGAATACCTGGTACGGATATTTTCCGACCGTATTCGAAACCAAATCCATTTAGAGGGGTTGAGATCTGTCCGTATCCGAGTCCGGATATCCAACATCCGATACCGCATCCGTATCCGAATACTCAAATCACATATTTATGATGTTGATATCCAATTGTATCATATCCGACATAGTTGACACTACCCGTATTCGAATCCGAATCCGGACAGAAATATGAAAACAAATGTAATATCGGTGATATCCGTCCGTATCCGATCCGTTTTCATCCCTAATTAACACTACATGCTTGCATCCCCATACACCGGGTACCAATGAAAATACGACGGCAGAATCGATTGAGCCTGCTGGAAGCACATATATAACAAATGCGATGATCATGATGAGAAAGCAACGACATGCGTATTATTCATCGATCACATACATATGTATAATATTATTAATTTCATGTTAACCAGATTTCAAACCTAATAAACATCCATAACATGTCATATTATACATCAATCACATACATACGTAAACCATAGCTGCCCACAACACTCATCAAGCACATTATCTGATAAAGGTATCTCTCAAGTCTTCATTTAAGCCAACATTTAGCAATACATCAAGTTATATCATCTTGATCCATGACAGGTCATCATTACAAAAGGAAAAACACACATACAACCTAGCTAGGTCAAATGGCAGGCACAAGTCATATGTTTGCTTACACAATCTAACTAGATTCACTACAAAATGCATCATCTCCATCAAAAGTAAAATGTCATCTGTTGGCATCCTGGTGATAGCATCATGTACACCTCCAAGGCCTCCCTCAACCTGAAACGTCAAGAAGGTAAGGACATACAGTAGCAACTAAAATATATAGACAATGAGACTGATCTTACTAATGCATATTATATTCATAGGACAGAAATCTTTAGATAATGACATTATTTCACACACTTACATTGTCATGAAAAGGTAATATCAACTGTTAATAGACATATTCATCGACAAGGGAACAACTGAAGATTTAAATGTGCACTCACTCAACCAATCAGTTAGCACATGCACTTTGCGATGTGGTTGCAAGAGAAAAGTTCACTAATGGCGCACCCGTGCTGAAATGAAACAAGTTCTGTACCCTACACTATGTACTCTCTATTCGTGATTTTGTACCCAGTTAGCTGTCAAGCAAGACTGCCAGAACAAGTACAAAATTCAACGCGCAACAAGTAATTCTGTGCGCAAATCGTGCACAATCGCAGTCGACATGATCATGCAACCTATAACTGACAAACCCAGACCAAGGAAGTACAACAACTGAAGCAGCAACCAAGCAATTCGAAGCAAGGACGGGAAAGCTAGACAAGACAGCCCATCTACTCTGACTTGAGTGACGCTCGCAATAATAGCCTGAATCACTAAAGCACCAGGAAACCGTGTGACTAATCCTACTCTTGATCCTACCATTGCAATTCTACCAGTAGTGACAGGTTCACATGTTTGAGGTGTAATCAACTATGCAAAGAAAAGCTTAGTATACTAACAGTTATCTAATTTTAATTTTGAGGTGCTAATGTTTGAGGTGTAATTAACTACCACAATTCAACAAAGAATGCATGAAAACTTACAATGATTGGTTCTGCATTTTGTGTTGGAACACCACTTTTTTGTATGAGTTTTGATATATACTTCATCTCGTCGAGGGGGGTGTCCTAGCTCATGACCCTACAAGTGTTTTAGCTTTCAGTATAAATAATCTACAAAAAATACCTATGTAAGATAGTGAAAAAAGATAACTATACCAATTCATGTCTAGAACGAGCAAAGCTCTTGGTGCCTGATGTATGATGTATGGACAACTTAGCATGATTCGCTTTGACAATTTCCATGCGAACCTAAGTGACAAATTATTAGATTATGCACAAATAGCCTCTAGACTGTCCATATCACTTCTTTGAATGAAAAAATTACTTATACGAATCACTCCTGCACTGACCATTTCAGGCAATATTTTTCTCACAGCAAGGGGCATCAAGTGTTGAAGAATAATGTGGCACTCATGACTCTTTAGCCTAAATATCTTTTTCTCATTAACATGGATGTTGTGTCGTATATTAGATGCATAACCATCAGGAAACTTGTCCCCTTTTATTATTTCACAAAATAATTTCTTCTCATCGGGACTCATTGTGTATGGTGCAGGTGGTAAAAAAATGGTCATCATCTTCAACAGGGTGAAGATCACTTCTAATACCTAGAGCTTGAAGGTCCAGACAATAATTCAAATTGTCCTTGGACTTTTCAGTGGTGCCTAGGAATGTGTTAATTAACATTTCACTCATATTTTTTCCTATGTGCATGACTGTCGATAGAATATTGCGTGTAATACCCTACTCCTGTGGTTTGTTGGATTGTATTGGCTATCGTATGATATTGCGTGTGTTTGGAGGGGGTCCCTGCCTGCCTTATATAGTCCAGGGGTAGGGTTACAAGTTGGTTACATCTGAGAGATAACCGGAAAGTAATAACAGATTACAGGAATCATAGGATCATACGTATCCTAACAGATCTCGTAGTATCTTCAGGATATCTTCCCGGTATCTTGCGGAAGGCGCCGAGTAGCGTCGTGCCCCATGAGGCTTCATCTCATGGGCTGGGTCACCCCTGGGGGCACAGCCCTATGGTCTGTCGTGGGTATCCGGGGTCGTACCCCCCACATCTAGTCCCCAAGAGCCTTGTACCCAATGTGCAACGCCGTCTTGAACTTGTCCGAGCAGGTGCAAACAAAGCCGAGCAGTCAAGCTCATGGTCCGACCACTGTGATGAGTTGCCGAGCAGTTGTGAGTAGTTGTGGAGCAGTGTGAACCATCGCCGAGCAGTGTGAACCATCGCTGAGCAGCATGAGCCGTCGCCGAGCAGTGTAACCCAAATACGGCTTGCCATAAGGGTGTAAGGAGCTCAAGTTCAGAACCAAAAAAATTTTCATGATGGACCAAGTGTGCCCACTTAGAGTCCGACCACGAGAAAAGGAGATAGTCTTCTTTTGCTTCAAGAGGCGCGGAGTCTTCTAGATTAAAGCAAACACACTCATCGCAAGGTGAAGTGTGCCCACTTAGTCCTCGAGCCTGATAGTAGATGACGTAGTCATGTGGTGCCAAGGTCCAAAGTAGAAAAATAGCAGAAGACTAGCCGAGCAGGCAGCCAGTCCCTGAGCGTAGCCTCAAAATGAGAAAAAGCATATTCATCGTAAGGTGAAGTGTGCCTACTTAGTCCCCGAGCCTGACAGTAGGTGACGTAGTCACATGGTGCCAGGGTCAAAAACAACAATCAATTGAAGAAAAATTCCAAATGCAGCGAGGAATTGAGACGTAATGCTGACGCAGTCCTCGAGCCACAAGAGGAAATCTTGGAGAAAATAAATCGTGGAGAAAACACCAGAGTAATGGTTGTATAGAAGTAATTACTGAGCCGTAACGGTTCATAGAGAAGTCGGTGAATATTTGGCGAACCGTAACAAATTGCAGAGATAAATGGGCAATACAGGCCACGGTTGCGCGAGAGCCCAGGTAACGACCCACCTTACTGTTGCGGAGAATTTAGAGAGGCACCAAATGTGGGAGCGTTTTCCCAAAAATCCTCGAATGTGAAAAGGTGGGGGAGTGCTTTATAACTGCATCGCCGCACCCCGTGCTCCCACGTTTGCCACTTTGCCATTTCATCTACTTCCTTAGTCCTCGCATTTCTATATTCATATCCATGCGCGCTTCCGCCGCTAGCCAGTCCCCATCCAGATCTGAGAAATGGCGCCGAAGAGGGGAGCTGCGAACCTTAAAAAGGTGAGCCCAAAGAAGGCGAGCACCGGAGCCAGTCGTGATGAAGAGTGGGTGTTGTCACGCACAGGGGAAGCGGAGCTCAACAGATTGGTTGAGGTGGGCATTCTTCCCGACCGCGTCACCACCGGATGGCGGCCGGCCCTCGGTGAGCCCTTCCCCATGCCTCATACCAACGAAGCTGTGGTATTTGAGGACTACTTTTGGCGTGGATTAGGTTTTCCTGTTCATCCGTTCTTAAGGGATTTGTTGGAGTTCTAGAGAGTCAATCTGTGCAACCTCCACCCAAACACCATATTGCACATATCTATCTTCATTCGCTTCTACGAAACGTATCTAGGTGTTCTTCCACACTTCAACCTTTTTAGACACCTGTTCTAGCTAAAGAAGAAGGGCGGCGATGGTTCCAAGGTTGTTGGCGGCGTATACCTGCAACTCTGGGACGAGATGGCGAGCGAGTACATCACTGTACCGCTGAACACTTCCCTGAAAGGGGTGGAACGCCAGGTGGTTCTACATGAAGCAGAGCCACCCTGTAATCTGCTGCGACGTCGACCATGTCCCGGAGAGCTAGAAGAGCTGAGATTAACGACGGACTGGTGGCGACGAGCTTCATAGTGCGCCACGTCTAGCCCTACAAGGAGAGGGCCCACCCAGCCTTTGACTTCAAGGGGGACGACGACGGCGCCTAGGAGAGGACGAAGAGGCTAACAAGGAAAGATGTTCTCAAGCGGGCTGCAAAGCTATTTGCTCCAAATGCCTCGTTCGGCATGTCAAGGCAGACGAGGGCCTTCAACTGTACATATCCACCTCCTCAAGTAACCAGCCCAATTGTTTTGTTTGTGATGCTTTTAATCCGTGATTGTTGTCGAGTAGTGAACTGATTCACTTATGTAAGGATCCATTTGTAGGAAAGAGCGATGTACTTCTCAGGAGTGCCGAGTGGCGATTGGCCGCAGGCAGTAGACGCCTGGCCACCAGCTCGGCCTATGGAGGGAGCCGCTAGCATCTCATCTGAGTCCGGAGACGCGGACGCTGGTCGGACGGAGAGTCCATCCCCGGTGTCAAAGAAAGTCCAGAGGAAGAGGGTAGCGACAGATGAGCGGGCCTGGAAGAAGAGAAAGATGGTGGGTGCCGCTCCCCTCAAGCCATGCAGCATCTCGCTTGGCGGTGACCGGACCACACAGACATGGAGCGCCGTGATGTCCGAGTGATCGGATGATGACGAAGTGCCAGTGGCTCCTCCACCGAGCACTAAAGCGCGTCCGCACAGCATGCGCGTGGAGGAGCAATCGAAGAGAGGGGAGAAAGTCCCCCAATAGCAGGCGATGGGAGTACCTAAGCATCAAACGAAAGGAGTCCCAGAGCGGCGGGCAGAGGGAGTTCTTGAGCAGCAGGTGAGGGGAGTCCCAGAGCGACGGGTGGTGGAGAGGCTAACAGCAGAGACCATGAGACCTCCACCCCAAAACGCAAGAATCAACCCCAAGGCCGTGGCTGGGGGCTTGGGTAGGCAGTGCCGGTTCAGAAAAATCTACCGAAAAGCCACTACGTAAGTACCCTTGTCCTAGGGTTTTTTGGTTGTCATATCCTTATCCTTTTTTGGTGACTAACAAGCTGATCTAATGCAGCACGAAGCATGCGGAGGATTTGACCTCGCCCGTCCAGACTGACAAACAGCCGAGGGCTTGTCCCAAGGCAGAGGCAATGCCAGTGGCTCCTGTCCCGGAGTCCCCGAGTGGTCGGTAGTCGGCAAAGGAGTCAAATGCCATTGCTGGCGGTCTTGGTGGTGGCGAGAAGTTAGCATCGATGGCGGACGGGTCAGCGATGATGCTCGGGGCAATTGCGGGAACCGCTAGGTCTTCAGCGGCGAATGTAGGAAATGTCGGTGCCACGCCTGAGTCTAGGGCGGTAAAGCCAGTGGCACCTGAGGAGCAAACAACGCCCCTTGAGGCATTACAGGGTGTAGTCAGACTCGTTGTCCGGCCATGGAGCCCTCCGGTGGTGCCTCCAGTCGCGGTGGAGGAGGACAATGTGGAAGAGATCGAACATGAGGAATCTTGACCCCAAGTTATCCGAATCCTCCACAGACGCGACGACGAGGTGGTGGTTATTGAGGAGGAGGACACCACTAGGGAGTTGAGGAGACTGGAGTCCGCCCTTGCTGGAGTGATGAAACAAATCAAGGTCAGTACTGCATCTGTAATGTTCATCTTTGATGTTGGCGATTATTCTTCATAATCTTGGCATTTTTGTAGGGGATAAGTCGAACTGCCAAGCAGCGGTGCCAGCTGATAAAGAGGATGGAGCCCCTCGTCGAGGAGAATAAAAAACTCAAAGAGGTGATGAAGCTTATGGAGAAGAACATCCAAAGGGCCCAGCGCGAGCGAGACCTTACTGAGTCCAACGCGTGGGACATGGAGTACCAGAAGGGCGTCCTATTTGAGCAGCTGGCGACCATGTCCGAGCAACTGTGTGGCAAGTCTGAGCAGCTGGCCACTGTATCCGAGTAGTTGTTGAGTGCTTCTGAGTAGCTAGAGCGGAAGTCCAAGCAGCCTAGGAACATATCCGAGCAGAAAGCAGGTACGACATATCGGCGAATGTGCTTTGAACTGTTGAATAGCCATATTTTTGGTGATGACTATTGTGCTTGTAGTGCAAGATGTGGAGCTCGGCCAGCTGCACCAAGTCATCGAGCAACTCTAAGAGGAGAAGACAAAGGAGTCAGGGCAAGCAGACAAACTGGCCGAGGAGCTAAAAGGTGAATACTTCCTGGTCGAAGTTACTGTTGGTGTTATGTCTTTGCTTGATGGATCCTTGTAATGCCTACAGACTATCGTCGGAGGTTTACGGCACAGTTTGATGTGCTGGAGTAGGAGGCCAGCACCCAGCGGAATAGGCTCAACGCTGTGGTTGCTGGAATCAAACTAGTGCTCGACTACGTTGACCTAGAGGTGGTTCCTTAGCTCGATGGTAGGCCACCGCATCCAGACACCATCATCGAGAGGTGTAAGGTGGCATGGGAGAACTTCAAGAGCTTCAACCGCGATGCTATTGTTACCGCCGTTACTCACGCCCTTGCGGTGGTTCGGTCCCACTACCTAGCCATTGACCTTCAGGCGATAGAGGCTAGATTCACCGAAGGGATGGGCAAGGCAGAGAACCAATAGCTGGAGGATGATGTGGAGGACGTGGCGAAGAAGCTGTCCGGCGACATTGACCTGTTTGGCGAGACAGATGGCGATGGTGAAGCTCGGTGACCTGCTTGGAGAGTTATGCTGTATTGACTGGAAAGAGTAGTTAGAATGCGCAAGGGCACAAACAGACATTTATGTATATGTATAAATGTTGATATGTGCATGTTTATGCTATTTGTAGTGTTGTGGTGAAGAAATCGTTGTAGTATTAACCCTAACACAATTATACGTAGTATAAGCAGCGTCCGAGCAGTTAGTTCGTTACTAAAATCTTTGGCCTTAGGTAGCCCATAGTTCATAACATCGAGCGTGGAGCCCGTGCACATGTAGGAGGAACAGGCATGACCGAGGAACCACAACCGACCACCCATAATGTAGAGTGTGGAGCCCGTAACACATGTTGGGAGAGATTGGAGACTGGGTCTTCTCCAAAGAGACCAGAGCGGGACGTGTGCTGCTCGACGATTGGCAAAATAACTTAGAGATTAACGTAGCATAAGTGGCGTCCAAGCAGTTAGTTGTTCACTGAGCTCTTGGCCTTGGCTAGCCCATAGTCCATAATATCGAGCGCAGAGCCCGTGCACGTGTAGGAGAAACAGGTGTGACCAAGTAACTATAGTCGACCACCCAAAACGCAGAGCGTAGAGCTCATAGCATGAGTAGGGAGAGATCGAAGACTGGGTCTTCTCCATAGAGCACATAATAGAACGTATGCTGCTCGGTGGTCGACAAAACATGTCAGAGATATGGAGAAACGCGGCGGAGCAGTTATGGCGATTTCATAATGGAGTTCGTTATGGAGTAGCTTAGAGCTCGGTGACTGTAAGTGGAGATTAAATCATAATGGAGAAACAATGGAGGCAAATTATGGCGACCAGAACTTTATTCATCATGGAGTAGAGAATACATATCTGGAGCGTTTCAAAGATAGAAACATATAAGGTGCTCGATGTGCCATGAATTGGGGATGTCAATTCCGTCCAAGTCACGTAGGCGATAAGACCCTGGTCGGGTAACCTCTTTGACGACATAAGGCCCTTCTCAGGGTGAGGAGAGCTTGTGCATCCCTTTGGTTTTTTGTTTTCTGTGGAGAATGAGGTCGCAATAGCAAATGAATGACCTTTGATGGTGTGGTTGTAGTATCTCCACAAGCCTTTTAGATATTTGGTTGTGCAGACATAGGTGATTAGGCATTCCTCCTCAGCCCTATTGACACCCTCTGTCCAAACAGATATGGCTTGCTCTTCATCGTAATGTTCCACCCTAGGTGCTTGAAAGGCAATGTCCGCTGGTAGTATGGCTTCTGATCCGTAGACCAAGAAATATGGAGACACACCAGTGCTGTGACTAGCTTGAGTGCGTAGTCCCCAGACCATAGCTGGTAGCTTTTGAGCCATCTGCCTGGATGCTTTTCTTCTTTCTGATATAGCCTCTTCTTAAGGGCATCAAGGATCATGCCGTTCGCCCATTCAACCTTGCTATTGGCTCTAGGATGGGCAACGGAGACATATTTGATGGAGATGCATCAGTCTTTGCAGAAGTCCTAAAAATGATGACCAGTAAATGTGGTTTCAAGGTCGGTGATGATGCTGTTCGGGAGACCAAATCTATGGATGATATCTTCGAAGAGCTTGACTGCTTTCTTTGTAGTGGCTGAGACAAGCGGCTTATACTCGATCCACTTGGAGAACTTGTCGATGGCGACATATACGTACCGAAAACCGCCAAGTGCTGGCTTGAAAGGCCCAATCATATCTACTCCCCAGCATGCGAAGGGCTAGGAGGCTAGGATGGTCTATAGTTCTTGTGCCAGCACGTGTATTTGCTTGGTGAAAAATTGGCATCCTTCACAACGTCGGACGACGTCTTCTGCATTGAAGATGGCTGTGGGCCGTAAAAACCTGCTCGGAAAGCTTTGCCAACCAGGTTTCTCGAGGCCGCGTGATTGCTGCAGGAACCAGAGTAAATTTTGAGAAGTAACTTCACTCCTTCTTCTTGGGTGATGCATTTCTACAATATCCCTTCCTTGACACTTTTCCTCATCAAGTTGTCGTCGACCAGCACGTAATGCTTGCTTCGACAAATTAGGCGTTCAACTTCAGTCTTGTTAGTGGGTACTTCGATGCTGGTGTGGTACTTGATGAACTGTTCCCTCCAATCGACGACCGGTGAAGGTACCATAAGTACCAACTGCTCGACGGGAGGAATTTCTTGAACTTCCTTCTCTTCTTTAATGGATGGCACCAAACGATCTTGAATGAAGACCCCCGGTGGAATCATGGCGCGAGAGGAGCCTAACTTGGATAGGTGGTCAGCGAGCTGATCTTGATCTCGTACCACGTGGTGGTACTCGATACTATAGAATTTCCCTTCAAGCTTCCTGATTTCGACGCAATATGCATCCATCTTTTCACTAGAACAGGACCAGTCTTTGTTGAGCTGGTTGATGACCAACGTGGATCCCCATATACCATGTGGCGTTTGACACCGAGCTCGATGCCTATACAGAGTCCGTGGAGACATGCTTCATATTTGGCGGCGTTGTTGGAGGCTAGAAAATGTATCCGAAGAACATATTAGAGCTTATCCTTGGTCAGCGTAATGAACAGAATGCCCGCACCAGCACCATTGATGTTAAGGGCACCGTCGAAGTACATCACCCAGTGCTCAGGGCAAGTAGCGGCGATGGGCTCTTGAATCTTGGTCCACTCAGCGATGAAATCACCGAGCGCCTAAGACTTGATGATAGGCCTGCTTCTGAATTCAATGGAGTAAGTGCCGGGCTCGATAGCCCACTTGATAATATGGCCATTGGCCTCTTTGTTGTAGAGAATGTCCCCTAGAGGGAACTTTGTGACCACGGCAATCTTGTAATACTCGAAGTAGCAGCGGAGCTTGCATGATGTGATCAGAATAGCATATAGTAGTTTTTGAACTTGAGGATAATGAGTTTTGGGCTCATTAAGGACCTCGCTGATGAAGTAGATCAGACATTGCACCTTATAGGCATGTCTGGCCTCCTCATGTTCGACGACGATAGCTGTGATAACGATGCGGGAAGTGGCAATGATGTAAATCAGGAGAGTTTCGTCTGGCCGTGGCACCGTCATGATCGGAGGCTTTGTTAGGAACAACTTGAGCTGCTCGAAAGCTGTGTCTGCCTCCTCCAACCAGGAAAAGCGCTCAGAGGCCTTGAGGAGTTTGAAGAAAGGTAGTCCATTTTTACTGAGGCGCAATATGAAGCGGCTTAGAGCAGCCATGCAGCATGTAAGCTTCTATATATCCTTAACGGATGTTGGTCATTTCATGTTGGTGATGGCAGAGACCTTGTCGGGGTTGGGTTCGATGCCACGTGCGCTAATGATGTAGCCTAGGAGTATACCGTATGAAACTCTAAAGATGCACTTTGAGGGGTTCCGCTTCCATCGGTACCTTTTTAGGTTGGCGAACGTTTCTTCGAGGTCAGTGATAAGATTATCAGCGGTCTTAGACTTGACAACCACATCGTCGATGTAAGCTTCGACATTGCGACCGATCTATTGATTGAGGCACATCTAGATGGCCCTTTAATAGGTCGCCCCAGTGTTCTTGAGTCCAAAGGACATGGTGGTGTAGTAGTACGCATCGAAGGGCGTGATGAACAACATCTTGATCTAGTCTTCTTCCTTGAGGGAGATCTGGTGATAGCCAGAGTAACAGTCGAGGAAGGACAGCAGTTCATAGCCAATAGAGGAGTCTACAACCTCATCTATACGAGGCAGACCGAAGGGGTCTTTAGGGCAGTGTTTGTTAAGATCAGTGTAATCAACACACATTCTTTATTCTTTTTTGAACAGGAATAGGGTTTGCTAACCACTCAGGATGATACACTTCTTTTATGAATCTAGCAGCTAGGAGCCATTTTATTTCTACCCTAGTAGCCTCCTTCTTGTCTGGTACGAATCAATGAAGTTTCTGCTTGATCGGTTTGATGGTCGGCGAGACATTCAAGGAGTGCTCGATCTTCTCCCGCGGTACCCTCGACATGTCTATTAGTTTCCAAGCAAACACATCAGTGCTGGCATGTAGGAAGGAGATGAGCACACTTTCCTATTTAGGGTCGAGGTGAGCCCTAATCTTCACGGTCTTGGAGGGGTCATCGAGGCCAAAGCCAACCTCCTTGGTTTCCTTGGACTTGGCGGAGGCGCGAGGAGGCTCCAACGATGGGATCTCTAGGTCATCGACGGGCACCGTCTTGGCATCGATAACCACATTGGCCGTCTGGATGGAGAGGTCGGTGGCTTCGGCGAGGGCGAGACTCTCTATCTCGTAGGTAGAGACGATGGAGAGGTTGGCACGTAAGGACAGAACTCCTCCAAGTGAAGGCATCTTCAGCACTAGATAAGCATAGTGCAGTACAACCATGAACTTGGCTAGAGCTAGCCAATCAAGTATGGCATGGTAGGTGGTGTTGAAATCAGCAACGTAGAAGTTGATGTGCTCGACGCGGTAGTTGCTTGCTGTGCCGAAATATACTGGTAGGGTGATCTCTCCAAGTGGTTTGAATGCCTTGCCAGGTACCACACCCTAGAAGGAGGAGTCTGAGGGTGTGAGATCTATTATTCTGAGGCCCAACTCCTTTAGGGCTCCGACGAAGAGGAGATTCAGAGCACTCCCACCGTCGATGAGCACTTTTCTAAAAAAGCACTTTCTGAACAATTGAGTCGAGAATGAGGGGCAAATGCCCTATGTAGGGGATGTTCGCCCACTGGTCAGCCCTATTGAAGGTGATGGGGACCTCGGACCATGGGCGATAGCTAGGGTTGGCGGCGGCGTCTTCTGTAGTGATGGCGAGCACCCGCCGAGCGGCGAGCTTCCATTCTCTTCTGCTCTCGGTGGAGGCGAGGCCCCCAAAGATGGTGGCGACCACCTTGTTGTGATCCTGGAAGGCATTGTTATTGCCCCCAAGTGGTCGGTGGCCTCTGGCTCTGTCGTTGGCGTCGTCGTCGTCTGGCTTTTTTTCCTGGAACTCCTTAGCCAAGATGAGACAGTCCTTCATCTTATGCTTGGCGTTCTTGTGTAGAGGGCATGGGCCGTCAAGGATCTTCTTGTACTACTCATCGTAGTTACACTTAGCATGAGGTTCATTTACAGCGGCGATAATGTGGTCTGGCTGGTGGCGGCGATTTTGACCAGACTCTGGCCCTTCTAGCCGTGGCTGAGATAAGCGACTTATACTTGATCCACTTGGAGAACTTATTGATGGCGACATATGTGTACCAAAAACCGCCTAGCGCTGGCTTGAAAGGCCCGATCATATCTAGTCCCCAGCATGCGAAGGGCTAGGAGGCTGGGATGGTCTGCAGTTCTTGTGCCAGCACGTGTATTTGCTTGGCGAAAAATTGGCATCCTTTACAATGTCGGACGAGGTCTTCTACATCGAAGATGGCCGTGGGCCAGTAAAAACAAGCTCGGAAAGCTTTGTCGACCAAGTTTCTCGAGGCCACGTGATTGCCGCAGGAACCAGAGTGAATTTTGAGAAGTAACTTCACTCCTTCTTCTTAGGTGATGCATTTCTGCAATATCTCTTCCTTGGCACTTTTCCTCATTAAGTTGCCGTCAACCAGCACATAATGCTTGCTTCGACAAATTAGGCATTCAATTTTAGTCTTGTCGGTGGGTACTTTGGTGCTGGTGTGGTACTTGATGAACTGTTCCCTCCAATCGGCGGCCGACGAAGGTACCGTAAGTACCAACTGCTCGACAGGAGGAATTTCCTAAACTTCCTTCTCTTCCTTAATGGATGGCGCCAAAAGATCTTGAACGAAGACCTCCGGTGGAATCGTGGCACGAGAGGAGACTAACTTGGATAGGTGGTCGGCGAGCTGATTTTGATCTCATACCACATGGTGGTACTCGATACTGTAGAATTTCCCTTCAAGCTTCCTAATTTCGGCGCAATATACATCCATCTTTTCACTAGAGCAGGACCAGTCTTTGTTGAGCTGGTTGATAACCAGTGCAGATCCCCATATACCATGTGGCATTTGACACTGTGCTCGATGGCTATACGGAGTCCATGGAGATATGCTTCATATTCGGCGGCGTTGTCGGAGGCCAAAAATATATCCAAAGAACATATCAGAGCTTATCCTTGGTCGGTGTAATGAGCAGAAAGCTCGCATCAGCACCGTTGATGTTAAGGGCACCGTCAAAGTATATCACCCAGTGCTCAGGGCAAGTAGCGGTGATGGGCTCTTGAATCTCGGTCCACTCAGCGATGAAAATCACCGAGCGCCTGAGACTTGATGGTAGGCCTATATTTGAATTCGATGAGTAAGTGTCAGGCTCGACAACCCACTTGATAATGTGGCCGTTGGCCTCTTTTGTTGCAGAGAATGTCCCCTAGAGGGAACTCGATGACCACGGCGATTTTGTAATACTCGAAGTAGCAGCGGAGCTTGCGTGACATGATCAGAATAGCATATAGCAGTTTCTAAACTTGAGGATAACGAGTTTTGGGCTTGTTAAGGACCTCGCTGATGAAGTAGACCAGATGTTGCACCTTATAAGCATGCCTAGCCTCCTCACAATCAATGACGATAGCTGTGCTAACGACGCGGGAAGTGGCAGCGATGTAGATCAGGAGAGTTTCGTCTGGCCGTGGCACCGTCATGATCGGAGGCTTTGTTAGGAACAACTTGAGCTGCTCGAAAGCTATGTCTGCCTCCTCCGACCAGGAAAAGCGCTCGGAGGCCTTGAGGAGTTTGAAGAAAGGTAGTCCCTTTTCGCCGAGGCACGATATGAAGCGGCTTAGAGCAGCCATGCAGCCTGTAAGCTTCTGTATATCCTTAACGCATGTTGGTCGTTTCATGTTGGTGATGGCGGAGACCTTGTTGGGGTTGGGTTCGATGCCACGTGCGCTAACGATGTAGCCTAGGAGTATACCGTATGAAACTCCAAAGATGCACTTTGAGGGGTTCAGCTTCCATCGGTACCTTTTTAGGTTGGCGAATGTTTCTTTGAGGTCGGCGATAAGATTATCGGCGGTCTTAGACTTGACAACCACATCATCGATGTAAGCTTGGACGTTGCGGCCGATCTGTTGATCAAGGCACATATGGATGGCCCTACGATAGGTCACCCTGGTGTTCTTGAGTCCAAAGGACATGGTGGTGTAGCAGTACGCACCGAAGGGCGTGATGAACGATGTCTTGATCTAGTCTTCTTCCTTGAGGGAGATCTAGTAATAGCTGGAGTAACAGCCGAGGAAGGAGAGCAGTTTGTAGCCAGCGGTGGAGTCTATAACCTCATCTATACGAGGCAGACCGAAGGGGTCTTTAGGGCAATGTTTGTAAAGATCAGTGTAATCAACACACATTCTCCATTCTTTATTCTTTTTTTGAACAAGAATAGGGTTTGGTAACCACTCAGGATGATACACATCTTTTATGAATCTGGCAGCTAGGAGCCATTTTATTTCTACCCTAATAGCCTCCTTCTTGTCTGGCGCGAATCGACAAAGTTTCTGCTTGATCAGTTTGGTGGTCGACGAGACATTCAAGGAGTGCATGATCTTCTCCCACGGTACCCTTAGCATGTCTATAGGTTTCCAAGCAAACACGTCGGCATTGGCACATAGAAAGGAGACGAACGTGCTTTCCTATTTGGGGTCAAGGTGAGCCCCAATCTTTATGGTGTTGGAGGGGTCGTTGAGGCTGAAGCCGACCTCCTTGGTTTCCTTGGACTTGGTGAAGTCACGAGGAGGGACCAGCGATGGGATCTCTAGGTCATCGGCGGGCACCGTCTTGGCATCGGTAACCACACTGGCCATCTAGATGGAGAGATCGGTGGCTTTGGTGAGGGCGAGACTCTATCTCGTAGGCGTAGGCGATGGAGAGGTTGGCACGTAAGGCCAAAACTCCTACTGGCGAAGGCATCTTCAGCACCAGATAAGCATAGTGCGGTACAACCATGAACTTGGCCAGAGCTGGCCGATCAAGTATGGCGTGGTAGGCGGTGTTGAAATCGGCGACGTAGATGTTGATGTGCTCGACGCGGTAGTTGCTTGCCATGCCGAAATATACTGGTAGGGTGATCTCTCCAAGCGGTTTAAATGCCCTACAAGGTACCACACCCCCAAAAGGAGGAGTCTGAGGGTGTGAGATCTATTATCCCGAGGCCCAACTCCTTTAGGGCTCCGGTGAAGAGGAGATTCAGAGCACTCACACCATCGATGAGCACTTTTCTAAAAAGCACTTTCTAGACAGTTGCATCGAGGATGAGGGAGAAATGCCCTGTGTAGGGGAGGTCCACCCACTGGTCAGCCCTGCTGAAGGTGATGGGGACCTTGGACCATGGGCAATAGCTGGGGTTGGCGGCGGCGTCTTCCGTAGTGATGGCGAGCACCCGCCGAGCGATGAGCTTTCGTTCTCTTCTACTCTTGGTGGAGGCGAGGCCCCCGAAGATGGTGGCGACCACCTTGTCATGATGCTAGAAGGCATTGTTGTTGCCCCCAAGTGGTTGGCGGCCTTCGGCTCTGTCATTGGCGTTGTTGTCTTGCTTTTTGTTCTGGAACTCCTTAGCCAAGATGAGGCAGTCCTTCATCTTATGCTTGGCATTCTTGTGTAGAGGGCACGGGCCATTGAGGATCTTCTTGTACTACTCATCGTAGTTACACTTGGCATGAGGTTCATTAACAGCGGCGATAATGTGGTCTGGCTGGTGGCGGCAATTTTGACCAGACTTGGGCCCTTCTGGCCGATCACGGCCGCTGTCCCGATGGTAACTTTGGTCGTCGTAGCGGCGGTCATTGTGGCATTGGTCGTTGGGGCGATCGTCACTGTGGCGAGTTGGGCGATGAGTGTCCGCATCCTCGTTGAAGTGTACCTTGACTTCCTCGGTGTCGGCATACTGGTTTTCAGTTGTGATCATCTCACCAATCCCTGTGGGTGGCTTACGGTTGAACTTGGAGTGAAGCTCGTGGTGATGGTTTCCTCGGATGAAGGTGGTGATGACCTCAGCTTCTGTGATGTTTGGAATAGGATTACTTATCTCGGAAAAATGTTTGATGTTGCTACGGAGGAGCTCGGATGGCCTTTGGTAGATGCGGTTCAGATCATGCTTGGTGCCCGGCCGAGTGCACGTAGCCATGTAGTTGTCGGTGAAGACCTTCTTTAGCTCTTCCTAGGATCCGATGGAGTCCGGGGCAAGGCTTGTGAACCAGTTCATGGCGGTTGGCGTGAGCATGACAGGGAGATAATTCGTCATGACACTGGTGTCTCTTCTGGTGATGCGGACAGTAGTGGCATGAGCCTGTAGCCACTGTGTTGGATTCATCCTTCCCTCATAGGGCTTGACCCTAGTGACTTTGAAACCACGGGGCCACTGAAGTGTTCGAAGTGCCCTCGTGAATGCTAGGGGCCCTTCGGGGTTTTCGACGCCGATGTCTGTAGCGTTGCCGACGTTGAGCGGCTCAAGAGCTGAGTCTAGGTTGCCGTACTCTTGCTCGTACTCCTGGTGGCGGCATACTTCTTCATGGTGACCGAAGCAGCATTCGTTGATATGTCGTCGCACATCTTAGAGATTGTTGAGGTGCACTCGGACGTTCTGGTCGACCTCCTAGTCATGTTGGCGGTGATGTTCAATGCGGTTTCCCCTAGCTCCGCCCTGGAGAGATTGCCTGTCGTCGCGGTGCTGGTCGGTGAAGCTTCTTGGACGGTGATCGGATCTTGGCACGGCTGATCGACGAATCATGGTTGTGGAGTATGAAGGCCTCTGATCCTGGCGGATCTCATTGACCTAGCAGTACGCCGCTTTGAGCATGGTGGCGACCTAGGTGACCTCCGGTGTCTGTGGGAGCCAAGTGAGCTCGTTGGCGGCCACGACTAGGTTGGCGCTTGGGGTCTTGTAGACGTCGTGGCCGTCAAAATGTACAAACTCATCATCGAGGTTGCGTTGGAGTTGGCATGGCCTTCCTTGTGATTTGAGCTGCTGCTCGACCATCGCAAGGGCGACCTCGTTTGCTTAGTGTTGTGCTCGGTTGACGTTCTGGTTCTCGTGGGCGGCGCATTCCTCTTTGGTTTCGCTGTTCCAAGGGGGGCTATCGACGCTGACGTTGAAGATAGCGCCGCCACGAAGAGGAGGAAGAGGAAGTAGTTCGGTGGTGGTTTTGGCGATGGTTTTGGTGGTGGTTTGGATGGATGCTTCGGTGCGTCGGCCGATGTGCAGCATGTTGACGGCCAGTGGGGGCTGGTCAGCGATCTGGTCAACGAGAGGTTGGACATCTCCAACCTAGTCGGCGAATTTGCCCCTTAGGACATCCTGGTAGGCGGCGACGACGTTGGTGAACCCAAAGGGTAGGACCGTAACCCCTGAAGTTTCTCAAGGAGCCTCTGATAGATCTGGATCGGAGGGTGGTTGGCGTTGAACCAGAGTGTCTAGAGCCAATTCGGCGATAGAGAGGCAATCGACGAGCTTCTGATAAACCTGATCGATAGATACGATCAGATCGTCGTTGTTGATGTGCCTCCTCTGGTAGCGAGGAAGCGAGCGGCGAGTTGTCAATGAAGGCGACCTCAGAGGTGGTTCCGAGATCGGATCTGCAGTCGTAGGTGCTAGGGTGATCGGCGTAGAATCGATCTACACCGGCTCGATGAGCTCTTCGACTCCGTCAGCGTTGATGATCCACGAGATTGAACCGACCGTGAAGGTCTGACCGGGCTGTGGGAGGGACGAAGAGCCTATGAAAAGTACCATATTGTTTGATATAGAAACAGCATGCACACCCCTACCTGGCGCGCCAACTATCGACAGAATATCGTCGACAGTCCTTCGAGGGGTATCCCACGAAGGTAGATTGATCGGCAGAGATGCGTGTAATCGAGAACAAGAAGGCAACAGAGGCACACGAGTTAGACAGGTTCAGACCGTCGGTATGAAGTAATACCCTACTCATGTGGTCTGTTTGATTGTATTGGCTATTGTATGATATTGCGTGTGTTTGGAGGGGGTCTCTGCCTGCTTTATATAGTCCGGGGCAGGGTTACAAGTCGGTTAGATCTGAGAGATAACTAGAAAGTAATAACAGATTACATGAATCATGGGATCATACGTATCCTAACAAATCTCGTAGTATCTTCAGGATATCTTCCCGGTGTCTTGCGGAAAGCGCCGAGGAGCGTCGTGCCCCGCAAGGCTTCATCTCGTGGGCTGGGCCGCCCCTGGGGGCGCAGCCCATGTGGTCTGCCGTGGGTATCTGGGATCGTACCCCCCACAATGACATCAATATTTGTAAAGTTATTAGTTTTTACCTAGCATTATCATCAATCCATGTTTTATCCATATTCAACCTTCACGCAAGACATCAACCAGATTTCAATATGAAAAAAATATATCATAAGCACTGAAATTGTCGCATACTTCCACAACATGGAAAAAAGATAGCAACAACTAGGGAAACAGAAACCTACCGATACAAACTAGTAGAGCTGCTAGGCACGTTCAAATGCCTTCCTAAGGCAACGTGGAGCAACTGCAATTACAATATGGTGAGGTCGGACCGGTGCATATATTAGAAGGGTCATGTCCAGCACATTTCAATACTACGATACTTCTATCTGCAGCAATGGAAGCAGCTAGAAGCAATCAATCTGGTGTAGCTCGATCTAGACTTGGCTAGTATATACCAATAAGTACAGAAGTCCCATATAAGTCATTATATAATTGATGAAAGCTTGGTTCCTGTTTAACCATTTCACCTAAAAATTCACCAAGGTTTTTTATATGTAAAATTAGAAAAAACATACGGATCAGAAAAAATTGGGATAACAATCACATAATTTCTTCAGCTATACCATCCTAGTGATGCTGGCCACCTGGATCTACTCCATTTGGCATTTAGTCATCGGAAATTGGGAAGCAATCAAGCAAAGCTCAAAACTGGAATCGATTTAGCACTCATGGATTCACCGGTCACCACTCCAGCAGCCAGGGGCGGATCCAGGATAAGCTCCTGGGGGGGTTAAATAATGAAGATTAGGGCTAGAGTTAAGAAAATAATAGTGATTTAGAGGTTAATGAACAATATTTTACATGTGATTTAAGGCTCCCGAGGGGGGCTGCAGCACAGGCAGCCCCCTGGATCCGCCACTGCCAGCAGCCAGCAGGATGGATCAGATTGGGCCATTGCGGATTTGATTTGAGAGTTGAGACTGGAGATGGAGAGCAGGGCAGCCGTACATACTCAGGGATGGAAGGGAAGGGGGCAGGATGGGGATGGAAGGGAAGAGAACGAGTACCTGCTCGTGTACGCTCGGAAGAGAGGGCGGCGGCTGCGACGACGGGGTGGGCACGACGGCTGCGGAGGCTTGGGCGAGCACGGCGGACCGGACGACGGCCGCAGCAACGGGGATGGCAGCCGTAACGGCTGGGAGGCGGCCGCGACGGCGGGGACGTGGCTACTATGGCGAGCATGACAGCCGCGGCAGGGATGGCACCCGCGAGCTGAGTTCGTGAGCGGCGCGCTGGTGTCGAGTTGAGTCCGTGAGATTGAGAGGGATGGCGGCTGCGCTGGGGTGGGTGGTGCTAGAGATAGGGTTTTGGATGACACTATGACAGGTGGGCCACGCAAATTTCACTACACGCGAGTGGGCTGGGCCGAGCGCACCAAAGTAAAACCAGGCTATAGTGACCAATTATTGAACTTTAATATGCATTTTTAGCGACCGATTATTCGAGGAAACTGCGAAATATATACACCAACCGATTATCGGTCGCTACAAGTAAAAATAGCGACCGATACTCCATTGAAAATTTGTAGCGACCAATTGTTGGTTGTTAATATTATATTTTAGCGACCGTTGTATGACGCTAATTGTTGGCTATGGTACAGTGTGCATGGATGCTCACAGTTAGTTCCGGACCGGAAACAGCACGCAGAACCGAGAACAGCATGCATGCTACCTCGATCGAGCAATTCATGGCGATCCCCAGGACAAATCACGTGGGGAGGGGCCTAAATTAAGTAGGACACTGCCCCAACAACAAGCATAGCTTTAGGTTACCATGTTAGTTTATTCAGCAAAGCCTACCACTAGCTTAACCAATTCGGAGGGGATAAGCTAGAATACAGGTTTAGCAAGGAGATGATCTAGTTAATTCATTCTCCTTCTGGCAGTTCGTACGAACTAGCCAAGGGGGAAGCACGCATGGACAAAATCCCATTGGAGCCCCATCTGGCGTGCGATTAAGAAAACTAATCTTTCTCCAAAAAACAATTAAGAAAGCTAATCACTTCCATAGGTTCTCTTACCTACTGTATAATAAGTCCTCGTCATTATTTGTCCTACGTGGAGAACAGTTGATGAAGAACGGAGAGAAAATTGCTACTAAATCTGTTCTAAATTATAGTTCGTTTGACTTTTTTGACCCCAAGTTTGACTACTCGTCTTATTCAAAAATTTGTGCTAAATATCACTTCTTTTGTTGTGGCTTGCTTTATTAATAAAAGTTCTTCAAAAATGACTTAAATTTGATTATGTTTGCATACTTTTTTTTGAATAAGACGAGCGGTCAAACTTGAGGTCAAAAAAGTCAAACGAACTATAATTTAGAACGGATGGATTAGCTTCTAACTAGTAGCAGGTCTATATATAACATAATTCAAGATTCATTTCAAAAAAATAATACCCAATTATAGGTGAATTATGATTAAATCAGAAGAGCATGTTATAACTAATTCATTGGATGTACTATCTAATGATGTGTCATATATTCTCATAACCATTAGTAGTTGACTATACATATGTTCGATATGCCCTAAGGGCATCTCTAATAAGTTACAACAAGGTAGATGATTTTTATTAGGTCAGCAATGTAAAAGGGAGAAAATTACTAGCTGAAAACGCATATCTGATTTTTAGTGTTGGGGCTCTCCAAATAGGCCCACAGCAACTGATAGTCAGTCTAGAACATAGTACTCCAAGGTGTTGGCAAACTTTAATTCCTCTATTACTCCCTAAATCAGATAATACGTTGTAGCTAGTCCTTTGGAGTTGGAGTTGCTATGAAAACTCATTCCATCCCAAAACAAATAAACTTATAGAATTACTCTTAGTTAAATGATATAAAGTTTTGTCCAGATTTATTATACATATAAGCACCATTACTTATGGTATCATATTAGTATCATTAGATACAATTTCATGGTGTATTTATTTGGGGTCACTGATTTTGGTTCTATAAAATTAGAGCACTTCTTCTCTATCCATTATATGGACAACTTTTACAGTTGGAAGATGACTCCTGCTACTGTTAGGCCATGTTTAGCAGGGTTCCTACGGAAGAATCGCAACACTTGACGAGGACGGAGCCACGTTTTTGGCTTTGGCTTTTGACATAAAAACGGTTCCGACTCCTCTATTATTCACCAGAAATCAACTTATCATCCTAAAATGTTTGGTACGACTCCTCCACAGAAGCTGCTAGCGGGACTGGAGCCATGCCAAATAGACCCTAAGATGCCTTATTAATCATACTGGTTGAGCATGTGCCCTCGTACCTACCTTGAATTGGTAGTACCGACAACATTGCTAAACGGTCTACTATTGTAACCTAGACGCATCAAGGCAAATAATTGTGGGCGTGATGGGATTGGCTCGAAACTCCCAAAAACTTCAATTTAAAAACAAGTCACTGCCATGTGTGGGGGAATAACATCATAGGGGGCAGATTGGAGTGCAAGGAAAGCAACGGAGAAGGGCCGGGTCAAAATCTAGCGAGCGATCAGTGCCGTCCACACCGTGGTGACAGCAACAGAAAAGCCCACATGTCACGGTCCCGACCGTGGCGTCAAGATCTGTGCCGCCACGACATGTCGGCATCCGAGGGCTCTCCACGAGTCAATGCGAGGCGGGGCCTGGACACCCAGGAGATCATTTTTCCTAGCTCGCAGCAAACAGCCTGTTGATGGGTTTCTGAGCTGATAAGTCCGACTAGTGCTGATTTGTTGAGAGAAAAATACTATTGACTGGCTGATAAAGTCTAGGTGAAACCAACGAGTGAACATGTTGAGTCACCGTTTAGGTCGAGGCGAGCTGAGTGAGAAATCACGCGTAGCTTTCTTGCTTCGTGAACCCCACGAGGTACACGACCTTTATAAGCGAAACGATTCGGTCGCACGCGTCTCCGGAACCTCCCGAACCAAACGCCCCACACCACGCGCACACGCTAGCTGCCTAGCTCTCCCTGCGCCGCCGGTCGCCCGCGAGCGGAGCGAATCGTTTCGCCGGCAGTTCGTTCGCCCGTCCGTGCTCCCTTGCTGCAAGTTGGTCTAAGGGATTGGTTTTTTTACGAGGCGCTTGTCGTCTATATATTGTTGCTGTAGCGCCGCGGGCGGCCGGGGGCGCGCGCTGCTGCACACTGCACTGCTGGGGATTTCGGTTGCGCGCATCTTGGCATCGGTTGCCGGTCGGGGCATGGACGCGTCGAGCGAGAGCAGTGGAGGTGGCGGTGGCGGTGGCGCGGGGGGCGGTCGTGGGGGCAGGAGGTGGAAGGGCAAAGGCGTCACGCCCATACAGCCGCGGCGGCAGCTGGCGCCGGTCATGGAGGACGCGTCAGCGGCACTGCTGCGCCCGCTCAAGAAGATCGGACGGGCGCCGGACCGCTTCCAGCGGTCCGCCTCGTCGCTGTCGTCGACGACGTCTCCGTCGGCGCCGCCTTCCCCTCGTGCCAGCGCTGCAGGCGCCACCTCGCCGGCGCCGCTGTCGCCGCCCTCGGCGCGGCATTTGTTCCCGTTCGCGTACGAGCCCTCCTCCGCGCCGGTGGGCAGCACCCCGCGGCTGGAGCTCCCGCCGTGGCAGCAGCACTCCGCCAGTGTGTCATCACAGCCGGCGTCGCCACAACAGCAGCAGGCTCATCAAGCGCCTTTGCAGCGCCAGCAGCAGCAGATGATATCGTTCGGCGCGCCGACTCAGTACCAGGCGCAGTTGTTGCTGCCGGAGGGCCCGCAGCAGCAGCATCTGCTGCGGTACTGGAGCGAGGCGCTGAACCTGAGCCCGCGCGGCGGGCAGGCCGCGGGCGTGCTGCCTTCGCTGTACCAGCACCTGCTGCGGGCTCCGCCGCCGCCGCCGCCTCAGAAGCTGTATCGCGGCGTGCGGCAGCGGCACTGGGGGAAGTGGGTGGCCGAGATCAGGCTGCCGCGTAACCGCACGCGACTCTGGCTCGGCACGTTCGACTCCGCCGAGGACGCCGCCATGGCGTACGACCGCGAGGCCTTCAAGCTCCGCGGCGAGAACGCGCGGCTCAACTTCCCGGACCGGTTCTTCGGGAAGGGCCACGCCTGGGGAAGCGGCCGCACCAGCGCCACGTCCGCGGCCGCGCCGACAGCTGCCGCCGCGTCGGGCTCCATTTCGTCGTCGTCGCCTCCACAGACTCCGGGCGAGGAAAACACGCAACAAACGCCGCCGGACGCTGAAGGATCGTCGGACAAGCAGCCACAGCCTCCAGTTGCGACATCGTCGCAGCTAGAACTAGAAGGCAGCTCTGGTGAGCCGACTTGGCCACACTCGGGTCAAATGATTCACTCGCCGGAGGCTCCTGCTGGCAGCGAGTGGGGTCCTGCCGACGAGGCATGGTTCAACGCGTGGGGCCCAGGAAGCTCCTTCTGGGACTACGACATTGATAGCACTCGCGGCCTCTTTCTCCATCACGGGCGCTTCGCCGGTGATGAGCCCAGCATAAACACAGCGACAACTGCGGCGGCAACCGGGACGGACATGTCATGCGATCACGTCCCGGTAACACCTGCTTCTTCTTCTTCCCCCCTTCACTCACAGTCTCCTCATTCGCCTACCTTCATGGACTAAACAGCACATCCAAGTACCTTTGCTGATCTCATTCTTTTTCTTGCACGTTGATTACTTGCAGAAATTGCACTAGCTAGTAGGATAGAGATGCACGCAGGTTTCAGGTTTTTTAGACAACTTGCGGCATCACACAGATTCATTTCGCATCAGCATTATTTATAAGAACCATCCGGCCATGCCTTTCTTCATCAAATGCTTCTTCTGAAATTCACCAGGAAACTATGCTCTAGGCTGCAATATTTTGGTCAGCTACTAGGGCAACCAGTCAATTTCTCACCCATGATCTGCAACAGCATCCTCAATAGACAGACTCACGAGTGTTTTAGATGTTTCCTATACTCTTCAACGTGTTTTTCAATTTGTTGCAACATTATGTCCCCACTGTTTCATGTGAGATGGCTTCGTCACTAATTTAGCTATGGGTTCCTACCTCCTAGTGTTGGGAAAATTATGTTGATCAGTTTATGTATGTTGTATTGTTCTACTATATATGATTTATTTTCCTGTACACTCTTACCTTTCATACACAATTTAGGGTTTTCAACCATGCATTGCACTGAATTGTCAGGCATCCAGTGCGTGCATCCGAGTTTTGTTACTACTTCAGAATTCTTAAATATAGAGGGTATATATCTTGGTCTTCTTGATCATGAATATCCCATAATGATTTGAATAACGTTAGAATTTTCTTTAATTCACAAATATAACTCTATATATGTACTTCTGTCCTAAGTCATGAATTTTAAACTTTAATTAACTAGCAATATCTACAAAAGATAATCTCAAATCAAAAGAATTAATACAATAAATCTAATAGTACTGATAGTCAAAGTTTAAAGTTTTGATTTATTAGAACGATGAAATTGTATTTATGATTAGAAGAAGTAGCTTTAAGAGTTCAAATAATGTAAGTGCATAGTAGTAACCATTTTTTATGCTCGAGTAGTTCATTCCAACATGAACATGCGGCGCTTGGTTAATTGACCCTTCTTCAGTCACTAAAGGACTCCATGGGACATCATGATCGAAGAAAAAATAAATTAGGGAAGCTAAATTTCAACTAGCATTTTGTTTTTTTTTTCTCAAATACGCAAAAGGTTTACGCATCTTTGTATTAAGGTTGAGAAATAGTTCAACTAGCATTTTCTATCCCCGGTCCCTACCAAATTTAGTTTTTTTTTTGTCAAACCATTCCTATTGTTTTTCATAAGTTTGGCTCTTCTTCTCGAGCTATGGCAAAGTATCCAGCGAGTTTAGGCCCGCTTTCAGTGCATGGAGGAGCTAGAGCCGGTGAAACAAAAAATAATAATGATCTCACAAGCTCCTAGTTCATTTTCATAAGAGAGAAAAAAATTGACCATATTTGCTATAGTTCACGAAGTAACTGGGACTGGAGCTTCACCAAATGGGGTCTTAGGGTTTGGGCCAAGGTTAGTATTTGTGGTTTGTGTTGATGGAGTCCAGATAATGGGTTTAGCTAGATGGGAGGCTATGGCGTTAGGATGGCTTGACGACAGGTATCAAGTGGCCGGAAAAGGCAGCAAGAGGCGCCGGGACACAGACTTGGTGACACACATGGTGGATAAGCTCGTCAGCGGTCAACGATGAAGGATTGGGAGGTGACATGCTGTTTGAAGTAAGCAGTCAGCGATGAAGCATTGGGAGGTGACATGCTGTTTGAAGTAAGATAAAGGATTTGGAGGTGGCATGCTGTTTGAAGAAAGATAAAAGCTGGAAATAGTGAAGAGAAGCTAGATGAATGCTCACAAAGTTTGAGTTTTAAGGGAGTTAATAAAACAACAGACCATGCATTAGTTAGATCGAACTGAGGGTTTGTGCATGCATAAGCAGAACATACAGCCCAAACATATTCATATTCAAAATACAAGTTAACATGTTTAATTAATCCCTGAGCCTAGTGCTAAGTCATTCAATACTTCCTCTTCCTGCTTGTTCCTGCCTTGCTTGCTCCTACATTAATTGCTTTCCTAGCAGAAACAAATAGATATGTATAAGTAAAAGGGTTAAGTCCAATTTACACACTCCAACTTGCAGCAAAGTTCGGATTTCAACCTCGAACTTCAAAACCGGACAACTTTAGCCCTCCAACTCTCAAAAAAGTTCAACTTTCAACCTTCTGGGCGGTTTTGCAGGTGAACAGTAACTTTTGATATTTTCGGGAGCGCCGAAATTTTATATTATTTTTTCGAGCATCTTAACGTCCTCAAATGAAAAAACTCAAAACTACAAAGTTGTAGATCTCATCGAGGTCTACAATTTACATATAAAAATTATCTTCATCCGACATCGTATTAAAGAGTTTTCTATTTTTTGAAATTTGAGTCTCATCATGTGATAAAATATGGTGCTGAAATTTTATATTATTTTTTCGAGCATCTTACTGTCCTCAAATGAAAAAACTCAAAACTACAAAGTTGTAGATCTCATCGAGGTCTACAATTTACATATAAAAATTATCTTCATCCGACATCGTATTGAAGGGTTTTCTATTTTTTGAAATTTCAGTCTCATCACGCGACAAAATCGTTTCACGCGTGATGAGACTCAAATTTCAAAAAATAGAAAATCCTTCAATACGATGTCGGATAAAGATAATTTTTATATTTAAATTGTAGACCTCAATGAGATCTACAACTTTGTAGTTTTGAGTTTTTTTATTTGAGGACAGTAAGATGCTCGAAAAAATAATATAAAATTTCAGCATCATATTTTATCGCGTGATGAGACTCGAATTTCAAAAAATAGAAAACCCTTCAATACGATGTCGGATGAAGATAATTTTTATATGTAAATTGTAGACCTCGATGAGATCTACAACTTTGTAGTTTTGAGTTTTTTCATTTAAGGACGTTAAGATGCTCGAAAAAATAATATAAAATTTCGACGCTCTCGAAAATATCAACAGTTACTGTTCACCCGCAAAACCGCCTGCAAGGTTGAAAGTTGAACTTTTTCGAGAGTTGGAGGGCCAAAGTTATCCGGTTTTGAAGTTTGAGGTTGAAATCCGAACTTTGCTACAAGTTGAAGGGTGTAAATTGAACTTAACCCTAAGTAAAATATCTTTGCATAGAAAAAATGAACGGGATGCAATTACGGCAAGTAGTACCTTATAGTCGTCTTTTGAGCCCTGTAGACTTAAAATAAGTATAACCGTTTATTCGATGTATAACTTGCATACTTAACATTCATATTGCCTTAGATGGTCTAATATGATCATATACTATGTCTACACACACTTCGTTAGGCCATATACACTTTAAATCTAGAGATACACATGGGAGCAAGTGTGCGTTTAATTCACGCCTTACTATGCCGCACCGTCCATGCCGCAGTTTGGGCACGTGTTTGTGCCGCAGTTACGGCATGCCGCGGTCTCATCATGGCAACCCGGTTCATTTTCTACGCCAAATCTCACCGCGGTTCTAGCAAACGTTTTCAGCGCCAAACTTTTAGCAGGGTCGTAACTTAGGTGCGACGTCAGTAGGCGCCAGGTAAACACGCCCTAACTACACCCTTAGAGTAGGAAATAATTTTCCATAATATAAATATAAATAACAATAATAATAATAATAATTATAAATAATAATAATAACAACAACAATATCAATAATAATAACAACAACAACAACAACAACAACAACAACAACAACAACAACAACAACAACAACAACAACAACAACAACAACAACAACAACAACAACAACAACAACAACAATAATAATGATGATGATGATGATGATGATGATGATGATGATGAAGATGATGATGATGATGATGATGATGATGATAATATATGTTCGATCTAAACATGTTAGCCTTTCATCATCCATAATAAGATGGGAGTAATTTACCATAATAATAATAATATATGCTCGATCTAGACATCGTATTTATCTTAGCCTTCCATTATGCGTAAGATACTAAGATACGATTTGAGGCTAGGGGTCAGAGTCGTGTACGTATGAGAGTATCTACACTATAAAGGAACAATCAAAACAAAGCTACTATACTCCAAATTGTGTCCCCCGCTGAGATAGTTCAACCTCTATGTACCACACAATTTATACCTAGGAATACAACAACATTAGAATCAAAAGGCTCACAATCCTCCCTCGGAGGCTTCAACTCAATCCGAGGGTTGTGGTTCTTTGTATCATCCCTCAACCTAGCATCAATGTTGCTCCCACCCCAACCCTGCTGTCGCGCACTCAGTGATCGAATCCCCAGCTAGCCCGTTTCCACTAAAAATGAAAAAGTTTAGCCTGAGAGTAGGTGACGATAAATAGATGAGGAGGAAAGCGAGCCACAATCCTGAGTCCTGACCCATCGGCCCCTGTTGGTTGCTGGTTGACCACCACAGGTAGAGCACGACATCATCCAAACCACGACGAATGAGTTCTACGAGAATGTAGGAACCCTCCCCACGGCGTCTGAGGACGACAACTCGGTGCATGCAGTTGAGTGAATTGGGAAGGCTAGGGATCTAGGAGATGGAGTTGGTGGAGGCGCCGTAGACCAGGTAGCCCATGTGGATACTAGGGAGGTCTGCTGTTGGTATTTATTAACGTGTCACTTATTTTAAGTAGTCACCCTATGTTGTTGACATTCCTTAGCATCTTTTACTAAGTTGTCATCCCTAGTGTTGGTGCCAGAAATGCTTGTTGGTACTACCTAGTGCCACTTCTAGAATGACACTAAGAAGTACTTTAATATTTCATATGACTAGAAAGAATATATATAAATGAAAGAAATCTACAAGCACACATATAATATACCATTGTAGCACTTTACCCAGAAATATTCCAGTTATCGTTATTTATATTTTTACCACAGGGAAGGTCTGGCAAGGACATATATTGATAACTTATGCTATTAATGGAGAAGTAAACCATAACCAATATTCTACTCATAACAGGGGTAAGTCAAGATGTAAATATATGTATGAATAGTGCATAATAACTAATCATTGATCACTTAGAGTTCTCCTTTCTATGACATTAGCATGGTTAAGTAGATATATTAGAGGAATAATTTCTAAGTCATTCTTAATTATAAGTCAAAGCATACATTGATTAGTGCAATTACACCTAGTAGTCATGGCTAAGATCAACTTCATATCTACACATAAGGGATATTACTAAGGAAGATTAAGAACAAAGCTTGTCATCTTTCGTACCTAGATCCTACTTGTATATCTATATTTGGGGAGTGGACTACAAAGGACTCAACAGGAGTGTCACATCCACGATCTGCCACATGGCCCGTAATATAGGGTGTATCCGTAGGTAAACAACGTATAAGCACCACGCTTACACAATGTCGACCACTCACCCCGTGTACTTTGGAGCAAGCGATATATGAACTTATGCATAAACATGATGATAATCTAACTATACTAAGCATATAATCAAAATAGACGATGAACATTATAACTAGGAATATGATACATATGAAGATGAATGTCATAACAATTGTAGCAAACATATAAAAGTAATGAGAGATACAGAGATGAGGTATAAAGATTATACCAAACCACGCTCTTGACACGATCGAGAATCCAAGCGAAGCCTGTTTGCCTTCCTCTAGACCTAGCTTAACTAGCTATGCCCTAAAATATGATGGAACTCTAAGAATGATTAGGGTTTCTGTCTTCTCAAATGACTTATGCTTAAGGGGGGTGGTAGGGGCTGGTATATATAGGCCGGAGCGTCAATCCTAAGCCCTCGGATCAAACCGACTTGAATAAACAGCGTAGATGCAATCTAGGAGGCGGTGAAGAACTGACATAACAACAGAGGGCTGATAGGTGGGCCCTAGGGGTGGGCCAGCCTGTAGGTGGGGCTGGTGTCTCGCCCTCCGCTTCGGTGTGGTGTCCTCTCGAGTCTTCTGGAACCTTATGTGGTTGTTTTCGCTGTGGATAAGTGTGATTAAGTCTGACATTTAGGTCCGCCTTGATGGTTTTCTAGATAAACCCTACAGAAAATATATATTCATTAAAACTCATGAAATTTGTTAGTTTAAACCCCTAAACCTTTGTTGATGATTATATTTATGCCCTTATGCATATTATATTGATGGTTTAAAATGGTTGTTAACTACCATCAGCACCTGCGTAGAGGAGGATGAGGGCTTTGTTGGTGCATGAGATGATGTCACAGGGCACTTCTCTCACATCCATCTGCCGCACCATGGACATTGGAGGCTTACTTCAGGGGGATTGGTGATGTCCAGATTGGGTTTCATGGTCTTCATGTTGGCCACGTGCCCTTTGCCGCCAATATCTCATCATAATCCCTTCCTCTCCACGAGCCGCTGATTACCGCAGGTCTGATGCGCACGAAACTCACTTTGCCGCCGAAGACAAGGTCATGGAGGCTCAAGCAAAGATCGACACATAGCTAAAGATAAAATCATCCATAGACTATCTTTGTATATTCGAAAGCTACGTGTTGGGATTGCGTTGTAATTGGGCCACCCTTAGTTGTATTCAGCTATTGGGTCTTGTACTTTCGGTCAAAGCTAAATAGCTAAGGGGCTACCGTTGGGGTGTATTAGATATTAGGGACCCTATTAGTGTTCATGGCCCAATTACATAGTTTGGAGCCCTACAGGATAATGCTTAGGGCCCATTTGTACCTCTAGAGGCTCTTTTGTAAAATATATAATACCTAAAAGACCTACTTGTTTGTCTAACTGGATATCATAGGACAGGGCATAGTTTTGATGGTAGGTTTGATAGAAAAGACATTTCTTGTCACCATCTAAAAGCTTATATCAGACATAGATATGCTCTTGTCAAGTTCATTAGTCGTTCTTGTGTAAGAGATTATTGGATGATTAGAATTATTATATAAAGAAAACATTTATCGCTCTAGATGGGGTTACCCAGAATATTTTGGTCACTTTCTAGATTATCTTGACCGTTGCCCTGCTAGTCATCTCTCAAATATTGAGATTGCAATTAGTCAGTAAACATTTTAATGATGCTTTTCTAAGATCATGTACATGGGTTTAGTCAGTAAACATTTTTCTTTACTACTGTCAAATTCTTTTGAATTATCAAGATTACACTCCAATTCTTTCCAATGCAATGTGGGCCCAACATTCATTACTTCACCAAATCCTCAATAATACATTGTCAATATTACATTCTCACATAATCAATTACACTATCAATCTTGGTAACTAAAATACATTACATTCACTCCATCTGAAACTACAAGACTCTGAACAAGCCCCTTGAAGCCAGCATCAAGCACTTGCACAAGCACCCAAACCACACCTTTCAACTAGCAACCTTGTCCAACACCATCAGATAGCATCAAGATCCAGAACTCGTAAACCCATGGCCCTGCGAGTGAAAACCCCTAGCTATCGGGACCCAGGGAGTGCTATGGTCTGGCCGTTCGGACGGAAGCACCGCACCAGGGAAAAAATTCACGATCATTCGCTCGCTTCGCTCTGCGTAGTTGCGCTCAGCCCACCACTTCTCCTCCATTGCAGCCCACCACGCGAGCTGGCCCATCCCGCAAGCTGTGCGTGGCTCTTAGCTCTGAGTGTATCACAACCCAACCCATGAGTTGGCCCACCTTGCAACCTGAGTGTTTGCTCTCAGCTCCACCAGTATATCACATGAGCTCATAGAGAGGATAAATAAACTAGAAAATAGAAATAAAAATAGTGTGTAGGAGAGAGACAAAAAATTAAAACAATCATTCCTCACCACTATATAATGTACACAATTTGTCTCAGTTATGAAATATGTTTACAATTATAACTGTATCAGACCATCCTAGAACATCATATGTATATCTCGTGAACATTAAAAAACATCATAGAACGTCATATGTATACTACGTGAATGTCACAAAATACATCATAGAACATCATAGTACTTGAACATCACATGTATACTACGTGAACATAACAAAATATATTATAGAACATCATATGTATAACACGTGAACATCACAAAACATCATAGTACATCATATGTATACTATATGAATATCACAAAATACATCATGAAACACCACATGTATACCACGTCAACATCACGAAAAAATACATCATAAAACATCACATGTATAACACGTAAACACCACAAAAATACAACATAAAACATCACATGTATACTATATAAACATCGCAAAACATATCATAGAACATAACATGTATATACCACGGGGACATCACAAAATACATCATAAAATATCACACGTATCGAGCATAATTATATACTAAACATTACAAAATATATAATAGAACATCTCATGAAATAAAAAAATAAAATGTAAACATGGAAAAATAATTAATTAGGATAAAATGGAAAAAGAAAAAAAATTAAAACTCTATAGAAAACATAAAGACAAAAGGGAGAAGGAAAAAGAAAGAAAAACAAAAAGAATAAAACATAAGAACAAAAAAATAAAACAAATAAAATAATTAATTATAGTAAAAGCAAAAAAGAAATAAAAGAAAGATAAAAATATAAATAATAATAATAATAATTTACATAAAATATAAATAAGAATAAAATAAAAAATAAATTGAAGCATGAAAATAAAAGGAATAAAAAAATGAAGAAAAAGAACAAGAAAAAAGAAAGAAAACAAAACAAAAGGAAAAAAGAAAAGAAAAAATAAAAAAAACATGAGTCAAAGAAAACATAATTAGAAAGAAACAAGAAATAAACAAATATAAAAATATAATAAAATAAAAAAGTGAAAGAAAAAATACATGAAAAAACGAAAAGAAGAAGAAAAAAGAAATATAATAAGAAATGAAACAAAGAGAAACACGTAACTGCTTACCTGCCTCCACAGCATAATCGCGCGTGGATGATGGCTGGGCCGCGCTCGCTAATGGGCTGCTCGTATAAAATTGTTGCGCTCTGCTCCGGATAAAGCGCCGTTCGGCGGACGCTTCCGGTCCGGCCTTTTGGACCTGAAGAATCCCGCCCGCCGCCCGCACCCACCGTGTCTAAAGCCCGAGCAACCCGGCCCGGCCCCGTTGCCATCCTGGTTCCTGGCACATCTCCCGCATCTCTAATCCTCACGTGCGCACTGCCTGCTCGATGCAATTCCCCACCCGCCCACCAACCTTCCCGTCCCCGATGGCGATCATGGCTGCCACCGCCACTGCCGTCGCTTCCCCCTCCAGCTCCACCTCGCCAGATCCCGTCCACCCCAGCACCCGCTTCCTCCCTCCCGCCTCCACGCCCGCCAGCTGCCGTCTCGTCCCCACGCCGCCGCGGTGGTGCGCGCGCCTCCACATGGCGCCCCGGGTGGCCGTCGGCAGCGACGTGTCCTCGTCCCATGACGTAGCTGCCGAGGAGGCCGCGGCTGCGCCCAAGGTCGGGAAGCACGTGCGCGTCACGGCGCCCGTCCGCGTCCACCACGTTGCCAAGGCGCCCGGCCTGGAGCTGCGCGGCATGGAGGGCGTCGTCAAGCAGTACATCGGCGTTTGGAAGGGCAAGTGCGTCACGGCCAATCTCCCCTTCAAGGTGGAGTTCGAGCTCAAGCTTGACGGCCAGGAAGAGCCGATCCGGATCATCGCCCACCTCCGCGAGCAAGAGTTCGAGATCGTCGGGGACGAATAGAGCTCTGGATTAGGGAATAACGCGCTCTCAGCGGCGGCTGTGGCGTCTGTATACTATCGTGTCTGTGCGAAAGGAGGACGTTGTCGAGGGTGCGAGGAGATTGCAACTTTGCTAGTAAGTTGCTGTTTGTTTGCTTATTTGCGGTGCACTTCTCCCCTCGCCTCCCTTTAACATTGAAATTTTCATATGTGAGGAATTGTTCGAATGTTTGTTGATACCTATGATCCAAAGTAATTAAACTGACGAATCTGTTCAGCATTATGTTCTATTGATAATTGTTCAAGACAAAATGTTACCTCTACGAGTGAGCGATACTGTGATATATGATGGAAAATAGTTAGATTTGCTTGATACTTGGATGATAAGAACTAGCTTGATCCTGGCTCAAACAGGAGGCCTGATTTTTCCAAGTAAAATAAGAAGCCAATATATCTGCGGATAGTCATGCAAATTGAATAAACTGACGAATCTGTTCAGCATTATGTTCTATTGATTGTTCAAGACAAATTGTTATCTCTAGGGTGAGCGATACTGTGATATATGATGGAAAGTAGTTAAATTTGATACTTGGATGATAAGAACTAGCTTGATCCTGGCTCAAACAGGAGGCCTGATTGGCTGATTTTTCCAAGTAAAATAATTAAATAAGAAGCCAATATATCTGCTGATAGTCATGCAAATTGAATAAAGATTGCCAAAAATTATGAGCATAACAATTCTGTTATGAAAATTAGTTGCATCACTTTGTAAATCTACTCTTCAGATGTTTCTTGATTTCCTTCGTTACTTCTATAGCATTGGTCATGAGTATTCTTTCAAGATACTCCCTCCGTCCCACAAAGAGTGTCATTCTCACTCCCGAGAAGTCAAATGGTTTCAACTTTGACCAAATATATATAAGAAAATATTAATACTTATGGTGTATGATCTAGTATCATTAGATGAATCGCTGAATATATTTTGATAATAAACTTATTTGGAGATACAAATGTTGCTGATATTTTCTACAGACCTAGTCAAAGCTAAGAAAGTTTGACCGGCACGAACTCCATAGCGACACTCTTTTTGGGATGGAGGGAGTATACAACAACAGAAGGCAAGGGCAAAGATGCCAGCCCAAGCTTTCTTAAAACTGGCACGCCTGAAACTCATTTGCAGTGAATTTGACCTATATAAACTTGACTAACTACGTAAGGGTCATGACTAACTGGATTTTCTGATTCTTTGAGTTTAACCCGATGATGCTCTGATTATATGATGCAATTTGTGAATCACACCTAGCTTTATTTCTGCAGCAATGTTCCTGATAACATCTCTTAGAGACTGCTTGTATTGCGCCGGTGGATATTTCCCCTTCGTTTTGAGCTTTCAGCTTTCAATTATTCTATTCTTGGTCCTTGATGTGGGGTTGCACAGCCTAAAAAGACCTCTCCCTTTGGTTTTTACAAAAGCTCCAACCTTGTCATATGATATTCTTTTTCAGGGAATGTGTGTATTTAGATTTGAATTATCAATGGTCTGTTCTATAGATGATTTCGTTACTACAAGTTTAGCGCCAATGCTTCTGTTCAAGTGATGATCTAATGATTAAATGTTCTAGTGTATTTTTTTGTGTGCTGCATGCAATTTCTAAATCTCATAATATGAGTTTTCTTAACAAAATGACCATTTCCATTATTTTTCTTTGCTTATGTGCCAAAACATTCATTTTACAGAAAATGCACTGGCAGTCATCTTCTGACCGAGCACTGATCTACTCGTATATGCAAAATACATGGTTATATGCATACGCTCGCATGTGTTTCTGCCAGGCTTTTCTATCACACTATTAATGAAAAACTTTAAAGTCCTAACTTACCTTGAATAAATAGTATCAGCAGAAGGAGCAAATTGAGATATTTTCTCAATGGGTAATAACTTGAAGAAACAGCTGTCCATGATGCTTGCTGTTTCCACTGATGGACTGAAAATGTCGTTTACATGTTATTTTCCCCAAGTCAATGCACCTATCTGCCAAGTATTCTTGTGCACTGTTTATTCAAAGCACAATTGACAAGTTAGAACTTGGAACAATCAACGACTGATGTTTTAGACTGCCACATAATGTTTCCTTCAATTTAGTTACCACTTGTTCAGTATGCTATGAGTGACTCAGATGGGTGTTGAAGAATATTTGTTCAATTCAACCTATGTTTGTGTCTTCATATTGGGCAAAATGTCTGGAGACAGCTCGCTGATGGGCACAGGTGTTCAGATTTCAAAACGTCACCAGGTGGGAATCAGTTCTGATCAGCTTCTGCTGCTTCCAGAGCCATCATTCATGCATAATCGGCAAATGGTACTGCAACAGTTGAAAATCCCAAGAACATGACTAATCCATTCATATTCTGCTGGAGGAATTCTATGGCTGATATGGACATTTATACTTTTCTATCATTGAGGGCTGTCAAAATGAAGATGGTGATATCAGTGAGAGACAGAAATTATGTACCAATTTAGAGCTACAAAGGCCTAAGAACATCCTCTGTTGGTGCTATTGATACTTCACAAAGCTTTTCTTTATATAAGAGACACGGTTTATTACCTACCACTATGCTGCAGCATAAAAGTGCAACTTGGCTATCTTTAAAGATGCTAAGTGCATAGAGTTTTTAACTCAAGTCACTTATTTCAATAAACAGTGAAACAAATTATCAGTTAATTTGAGCTAATAAACTGCATGCACCAACAAACAGTATTTTTTCTCACAACAAATCAGCCAACAGTACTTTCAGCCATGGCTTATCAGCCAAACAAGCCCAAACGAACAGGGTGAATAATATTTTTTGCAGGAACATCAACATCTAGGAATAGTGACCATCAGGTACGTTAACCTTTCAGCATCTTATTCTGCTCTTACTTTAAACATTTCCATAATCGTTACCTTTCTTGCCAGTAAGATAGTTTACTCAAAGTAAATCTCTTGCTACATTTCCCCAAGGAATTTCTACAACTGGAAGATACTATTTCTCTAGGAGTTTATTTCAAGTCGAACACTTATGCAAAATATGGTAACTGGAAGCCTTATAAGTTACTCCATCAGTAACTTTTAGTCTTTTCTCTTATATTCATTTAAGCATTTGCCTCTAGCAGACTAGCAGTATATATTGGAGTGCTCTCTCTTATGAACACTTGCTTGCTTACATGTAAAAATTCCGCTGACTAGCCACATCTGCAGAATCAACAAATTTGGTTACCTGTTGCGAACCTGAGCAGCTTTTCAGGGCCTTTTCCCTTCCTCAATTGAGTAATCTGTGTTCCCTCCGGTAAACTTAACTGTGCTCTCAGCTTAGTGGAGGTCTTAAACTGTTATGGTTATAGCTTAGAATCAACAAATTTGGTCGCCAAAATTTTGTTCCTGCAAGACTGAAGTTCTACACCCAAGTTTCAGTATATCATAGGCTCAGTTATGCATTTTGTACCATCTTTTCACTAACCTCGAAGGAACGTCGAGAAGGTAAATAATCTAGACCCCTTTAGCATTCCAGAATTTCAGATCCAACTAATGCGGTAGGACGTGTTGTATTCCTCTTGAATTTCTAGTTAAATCCATTTAAGTACAGCAATTTCTGGAGCAAAGAGCTTTGCATCTGCATCAGTCATAAACACCTTTATTCAATCGTGCATATTAAGATAAATCTACTATAAACCCTGCTATTTATTCCCAGCCGAAGTTGTCAGTTGTTTCATCTTGAGTCACATGATTCAACCTTCGACAAGCTCTGGTACTCAGGTTATTTATTCAACTCTGCAGGCTGCTTATTATAACTCTGCTAAAGAATTGATTAATTCGAACTATTGAAATAATTGCACCCATGTTGATCTCTTCTTTGAGGAATACCTACTTCAAGGTTCATCAACTGTCTCATTTCTTCTTAGGTAATACTACCCATTCCATACCGTAGCTGATTAGTTTTGCTGAAAGGACTCTGCTCTCTTTGCAATTTTGCATCAGCAGAAAGATCCTCACACAGTCACACCCAAAAACATAGAAGGAATTAAGGAAACGTTGTCAAAATTTCAAATAGGACGGGCATAAGTACATGTGACTTTTGGACTTGCTGTTTTACAGTAGGTTCATGAAATGTAGTACTCCATCTCAGATTCCTAAAGTTTGATACCCTGCTCGGTAGTCGTTACTCCCTCCGTCCACGAAAGAATGCAATTCTCGTTTTTCGAGAAATCAAACAGTTTGAACTTTGACTAAATTTATATAAAAAAACACAAACATTTATGATACAAAATAAGTACAACTAGATTAGTTATAGAATACTTCTTCCATCCCAAATTATAAGATGTTTGACTTTAAAAGGATCAAGATGTCCAAGAGGGGGTTGAATTGGGCTAATTCTAAATTTCTTTGCAATAATTAAACTATACGGTTAGCCCAATTAACCCATTGTGCCTAGAAAATGTTTCTAATGATCTAACGCACAAAAGTTTAGCACCCTAAGTTTCAATCCTACTCTAGCATGGCAATTCTAGGAATGTAAATGACAAGAATTGAATTGCTCAAAGTAAATGCTCAAAGTAAAAAGAGAAGGAGGAACGCGGCGATGTTTTGCCGAGGTATCGGAGAGTCGCCACTCCCCACCAGTCCTTGTTGGAGCACACGCGCAAGAGTGTAGCTCCCCCTTGATCCGCGCAAGGATCAAGTGCTCTCTACGGGTTGATTCTTTGACACTCCGTCGCGGTGAATCACCCACAACCGCTCACAACTTGAGTTGGGTCATCCACAAGCTCCGCCGGATGATCACCAATCTCCCAATCACCACCAAGCCGTCTAGGTGATGACGATCACCAAGAGTAACAAGCACGAACTCTCACTTGACCACGACAAGCCTAATGAGAAGGATGGATGCACACTTTGCTACTCTTGATCTCACTAATGAGTGCTCTCTTTGGGATTCTCAAATCTCAATCACCTCACTAGGACCTTACTTTTCTTGGCACTCTCAAAGGTGTTTCTCAGCTGTTGGAATGAGCAAAAGTCCCCCCACACATGAATGGAGGAAGTATTTATAACATGGACTGAAAAACGAACCGTTATGTGCCTCTGCGGGGTGACCGGACGCTCCGGTCATATTGATCGGACGCGTCCGGTCGTGATTTTCCCTCTCTGGAACCTTACTGAGTCAACCGGACGCTGGCCCTCAGCGTCTGGTCACTTGACCTCTCAGCGTCCGGTCACTTCCAGACGACTTCACTTTGATCAAATGAACTAACCAAACTCTGCGCCATCGTCCGGTCAGCATTTGACCCTCCATTCACTTCCAACTTTCGATCATATGTGAATGAAGTTTGCTCCAATGGATCTAAGAGCTTTTTAGGAGCTACCTAGTGCTAGGTTTAGCAAGTGTGCACCACACCTAACTGAAAGGTCCTAATATGGCTAGAGGGGGGTGAATAGCCTATTTTAAAAAATCTACAAATCAACTAGAACAATTTGATTAGTATGACAAACAGCGAAATGCAAACTTGCTCTAGCTCTACAAGGGTTGCAAGCCACCTATCCAACAATCCTAGTTGCAATGATTACTAGGCACACAACTTACAATGTTACTACTCACTAAGAGCTCTCAATCTTGCTAATCTAAAGAGCTCCACTAGATGAACTTAAAAAACAAAGCAAGCTCTCAATTCTAATTACACTAAAGAGCTTGCCATAACTAGTTTGCAAGAATATAAATGGGTGGGTAGGGTGATTATACCGCCGTGTAGAGGAGTGAACCGATCACAAGATGAATACTAAATCAATCACCGGGAGAATACCAAAGGGCAAGAGACAACCAATTTTTCTTCCGAGGTTCACGTGCTTGTCGACACGCTAGTCCCCATTGTATCGATCAACACTTGGTGGTTCGGCGGCTAAGAGGTGTTGTACGAACCTCGTCCACACAATTGGACACCGCAAGAACCTACCCACAAGTGAGGTAACTCAATGACATCAGCAATCCACTAGAGTTACCTTTTGGCTCTCCACCGGGGAAGGCACAAGACCCCTCACAATCACCACGATCGGAGCCAGAGACAATCACCAACCTCCGCTCAATGATCCTCGCTGCTCCAAGCCGTCTAGGTGGTGGCAACCACCAAGAGTAATAAGTGAATCCCGCAGCGAAACACGAATACCAAGTGCCACTAGATACAATCACTCAAGCAATGCACTTGGATTCTCTCCCAATCTCACAATGATGATGAAACAATGATGGAGATGAGTGGGAGGGCTTTGGCTAAGCTCACAAGGTTGCTATATCAATGCAAATGGCCAAGAGAGTGAGCTTGAGCCGGCCATGGTACTTAAATAGAAGCCCCCACAAAATAGAGCCGTTGTACCCCTTCACTGGGCACAACTCAGGGTGACCGGACGCTCCGGTCAGTTCGACCGAACCCTAGTGTCCGGTCGCCCGATGCTTGCCACGTGTCATCAGCTTCAAACGCCGATCGCCCGATCTCAATGGTCAAGTGATGACCGGACGCGTTAGTAGAAAGTGACCGGACGCAGGACCCCAGCGTCCGGTCGTTTCCAATAAGGTTCCACATGCGAAATTTCACGACCGGACGCGTCCGGTCATGCTTGACCAGACTCACCCAGCGTCCGGTCACTCAACGTTTCCTCTGTGCGCCTCACGTCAGCATATGTCAGTACTGACCAGACGCGCCCTACCAGCATTTGGTCACTCTTCGCACCAGCGTCCGGTCACAAGACCGTGACGCGTGCTCACTGCTGCTACTGACCGGACTCTGAACCCAGCGTCCGGTCACTACACCACCACCGTCCGGTCACTCTGTGAACCCCTGTCTTTTCTGTCTAGGGCGTCGGTGGCACCATCGGACTGTCTGCACTCTATGGACGGACACTCCGCCGGTGAAGTTTCTAACCCTTGTTCAAATGTGCCAACCACCAAGTGTATCACCTTGTGCACATGTGTTGGCATATTTTCACAAACATTTTCAAGGGTGTTAGCACTCCACTAGATCCTAAATGCATATGCAATGAGTTAGAGCATCTAGTGGCACTTTGATAACCGCATTTCAATATTAGTTTCACTCCTCTTAATAGTACGGCTATCTAACCTAAATGTGATCACACTCGCTAAGTGTCTTGATCACCGAAACAAAATGGCTCCTACTATTTATACCTTTGCCTTGAGCCTTTTGTTTTTCTCTTTCTTCTTTTCAAGTTCAAGCATTTGATCATCACCATGCCATCACCATCGTCATGATCTTCGCCATTGCTTCATCACTTGGAGTGGTGCTACCTATCTCATAATTACTTTGATAAACTAGGTTAGCACTTAGGGTTTCATCAATTAACCAAAACCAAACTAGAGCTTTCAATCTCCTCCTTTTTGGTAATTGATGACAACCCTTACACAAAGATATGAATAGAGATTTAATTGAATCCATGTTGCTTGCCCAAGTATATTTACCATGTGTAAAAGAATATGGACAAGTTTCATGAACTCCAAATGGTAGCAATTGCTCCCCCTACATATGTGCTAAGAGTTTGGATTGTAGCTTGCACATATGCTTAGATAGGAAATATAGGAGACGATTTCTACCGTATGATGCTAAGGTATAAGAGAAGGACCTTTGAAGCGTGATATCAATCGGAGTGCACCAATATACCATCCTTAGCACCATTAGTAACTATACATACACAAAAACTAGAATACCCCATGAGGTCAACATTACAAGCAAGGGTCTAATTTCCAAAAAATGAACATAAGTCTAGTTACTTTAGCCTATGCATGCTAGTTTTTCATTTCACCATTTAAGCATATAACTAGCATACACCACACAAGCATGGATATTGAAATTTAGAACTTGTGCCATGCAAGCAAATATATGAAATACGTATTTAAATGCAACATACAAGTTTATGAGCTTGCTCCCCCTATTTGTGTGTATTTTTTATTTTTCCCCTTACAATGTCATTTCATTTGCAATATCATTTCATTTGTTTGCTTCTCCTATCTTACTATCTTTGTTTGCTTCTCCTATCTTACTATCTTTGTGAATTTCTCTCCCCCTTTGTCAACAATTAGCACAAAAATGTGAGCTCAAATTATAGATAGGTTGGGGTGAAACCATATGAAATGAGAATCATTTTCCTAATTTGGTTCAATCTAGATTACTTGCAAAAGATATTTAACTTGGTTTGATCTAATGACAAGCTTCTTCACACCTCCAAATAAGGGTTATCTTGTACCATGTTGAGTTAAACACTTATAGCTTATTTTCTAGATCAAACACTAGCTTTACAAGTCCACAAACATGTCATATGCTACCACTAGATCATTTCAAGCATACAAGCAATAGTGGTACCATACAAGCATCAAATTCATTTGATTTTCATGAATGAGCCTATTCAAATGTGAAATATGTCTAGATGCACTAAACATGTCCTTAGCAAGGATGTGTGCCATGCCAATCAACTTTTACCTTGGATTGCTTGAAGGAGAGGCATGTCATATAAGTGGGGGTGCATCAACACATATTAGAGAAGTCAAGTATGTTCAATTCATTCCTTAGCTTACAAAACCTCTTTTCATCAAGTGGCTTGGTGAAGATATCAGCAAGTTGATCTTCGATGCCCACACTCTGAATGCAAATATCCCCTTTTTGTTGGTGATCTCTTATAAAATGATGGCAGACATCAATATGCTTTGTTCTTGAATGTTGAACCGGGTTGTTTGTGAGCTTTACGGCACTCTCATTGTCACATAGCAATGGCACTTGCTTGAATTTAATTCCAAAGTCACTCAAAGTAGCCTTCATCCAAAGTAATTGAGCACAACAACTATCGGCCGAAATGTACTCTGCTTCGGTGGTTGAAAGTGCTATACTATTTTGTTTCTTTGATGACCAAGACACAAGTGATCTTCCCAATAGTTGACATGTGCCTGATGTGCTCTTTCTCTCAACTTTGCATCCTGTATAATCGGAGTCCGAATATCCAATCAACTCAAATCTTGCTCCTTTGGGATACCACAATCCAACATTTTGTGTATGCTTCAAGTACCTCAATATTCTCTTTGTTGCTTTCAAATGACTTTCTCTTGGTGAGGCTTGGAATCTAACACACATACATACACTAAACATCACATCCGGCCTTGATGCGGTCACATAGAGTAGGCTTCCAATCATAGACTGATACATCTTTTGATCCACCATGTTGCCACTAGCATCACTATCCAAGCTTCTCCTTGTCCCCATTGGTGTACTAATAGCTTTACTATCATCCATTCTAAACTTCTTGAGCATGTCCTTGATATACTTGTCTTGACTCACAAATGTGTCATTCTTCATTTGCTTGATTTGAAGACCAAGGAAGTAACTAAGCTCTTCAATCATAGACATCTCAAACTCACTTGCCATCATCTTGCCAAACTCCTCATAAAAATCTTGATTTGTTGACCCAAATATGATATCACCAACATAGATTTGCATTACAAACAAGTCATTTCCAAGCTTCTTGGTGAAGAGAGTGGTGTCAACCTTTCCCATCTTGAATCTCTTAGAGAGTAGGAAATTCCTCAATCTCTCATACCATGCTCTAGGTGCTTGTTTTAATCCATACAAAGCCTTTCTTAACTTATAAACATGGTTGGGTTTCTTTTCATCTTCAAAACCGGGAGGTTGCTCAATATACACAAGCTTATTGATGTACCCATTGAGAAATACACTCTTCACATCCATTTGGTACAACTTGATGTTGTGGGCACAAGTATAGGCTAACAAGATCCTAATTGCTTCCAATCTTGCAACCAGGGCATATATTTCTCTAAAGTCAAGACATTCAACTTGAGTGTAACCTTGAGCCACTAATCTTGCTTTGTTCCTTATTACTATCCCATCTTGATCTTTCTTGTTCTGAAAGACCCACTTGGTTCCAATCACATTATGATCCTTAGGCCTCTCAACTAACTCCCATACTTGGGTTCTTGTGAAGTTGTTTAGCTCTTCATGCATAGCATTGACCCAATCAACATCCTTCAAAGCTTCATCTATCTTCTTAGGTTCAATAGATGACATAAATGAGAAATGCTTACAAAATGAAGCCAATCTTGATCTAGTTTGTACACCTCTTGAAATATCACTAATGATAGTGTCCAAGGGATGATCTCTTACAACATTGGTTGGTTGAAGCACTTGCATTTGATTGCTTGTATTTGATAGATCACTTGGTTGAGATGATGAATTAGCCACTTGTTGTTGATCTTGCACTTTATCATCACTAGTTCTTACTTGAACTTGATTATGAGAACCACTAGCTTGAACATTTGAGTTAGAGAGCACTTGATTCTTGTCATCTTCAACATCAATCACCTCTCTAGGCCTTATATTACCAATGTCCATGTTCTTAATTGCATTGACTAATTGAGTGTCTCTTACATCATCTAGATTCTCATCTTCCTCTTGGGAACTATTTGTTTCATCAAACTCCACATCATGAACCTCCTCAAGAGTACCACTAGCCAAATTCCAAACTCTATAAGCCTTGCTAGTAGTGGAGTAACCAAGCAAGAAACCTTCATCACATTTCTTTTCAAACTTGCTCAATCTAGTGCCTTTCTTTAATATGTAGCATTTACAACCAAAAACCCGAAAGTATGCTATGTTGGACTTTCTTCCATTCAAAAGCTCATAAGGTGTCTTCTCCATCATGGGGTGACAATAGAGTCGGTTGCTATAATAGCAAGCCGTGTTGATTGCTTCAGCCCAAAATGAATGACTCACATTGTACTCACTCAACATTGATCTTGCCATGCCAATCAAAGTTCTATTCTTCCTTTCAACTAAGCCATTTGATTGAGGAGTGTACTTGGCCGAGAATTGATGTCTAATTCCAAATTCATCACACAACTCATCAATTCTAGTGTTCTTGAATTCACTACCATTATCACTTCTAACTTTCTTGATGGTTGTTTCAAACTCATTGTGAATACTCTTGATAAATGATTTGAATATTGCAAACACATCACTCTTGTCAACAAGAAAGAATACCCATGTGTGTCTAGTGAAATCATCCACAATCACAAATTCATATTTGCTTCCACCAATGCTTGTGTATGTGGTTGGTCCAAACAAGTCTATGTGCATCAACTCAAATACCTTAGATGTGCTCATCATGCTCTTCTTAGGATGTGTGTTACCAACTTGTTTTCCGGCTTGACATGCACTACATAGCTTATCCTTCTCAAATGTGACATCTTTCAAGCCTCTAACTAAGTCATGCTTAATCAACTTGTTCAATTGTTTCATTCCAACATGACCAAGCCTTCTATGCCATAACCAACCCATGCTAGACTTAGTGATCAAATATGTTGTTAATTGAGCTTTTTTAGCATTGAAATCAACCAAATATAGATTTTCATATCTAAATCCTTTGAATATCAAGTTAGAGCCATCTACACTTATAATCTCTACATCATCCACACCAAATATGCACTTGAAACCAAAATCACATAATTGAGCTACCGACAAAAGGTTGAAGTTCAAGCTCTCTACTAGTAGCATGCGCAAGTCATTGGATATTGCAATCTTACCAAGCCCTTTGACCTTGCCTTTACCATTGTCACCAAATGTGATACTATCAATCCCATTGCTCTTATTTTCATTGATTGAATTGAACATTCTTGGATCACCGGTCATATGTTGTGTGCACCCACTATCAAGCACCCAATGCCTTCCTCGGGCTTTATAATTGACCTACAAAAGAAGATCAATTTTTTTTAGGTACCCAAACTTGCTTGGGTCCTTGAAAGTTAGTTACCAAGGTCTTTGATACCTAAATGGCCTTCTTCTTTGGGCCCACAATTGGTGTACCAATGAACTTAGCCTTTACACCATTGGCACCCTTAACAAGCATGTAACAAGAATCAAATTTAATTGAGGATACAATAGGTAGCTTGTTCTTGTTAATCTTGCAATATTGCTCTACATACCCAACTTGCTTGCATCTATTGCAAAACCGACCATTGCCCTTCACAAAGCTAACTTTGGGAGTGACAAAGGTCGCCTTGCCTTTCTTGGGAGTATAGCCTAATCCCTCTTTGTTAAGAGAAAACCTTTGGCTACCCAAGCATTTTAGCAAGCGAGCATCTCCACCATAGGCATTGCCTAAGGCACGAGTGAGCTCATTCACCTCCTTCTTGAGGGTCTCATTTTCCACCATTAATGAGGCATCACAAGTGAGACCATCACTCAAATGTGAAGTAGAAGTAGTGATACAAGAAGTGTTAGTGGGAGCAACTATAATGGGCTTATAAAAAGATTCATCAATAAGATCACATGTTAGTCCCACATCACATGATATAATCACTTGCTCCTTCTTGGCTTCCTCTTTGACTTGCTCGATGAGAGAGGAGTGAGCTTTCTCAAGCTTAGAGTGAGCTTTGCCAAGCCTCTCATGAGTGGCATTGAGCTCATCAAGGGATTGCTCAAGAAATTTGACTTTCTTGTTCAATTCCTTGCACTCCTTTCTCTTCATCTTAAAGCAAGTATGCACTTGCTCACACATGTCCATGAGCTCCTCCTTGGAGTACTCATCATCATTATCACTCCTACAAGCATCACTTTCACATTCATCATCATCACTCACATCATATTTTACCTTGGTAGGTTTTGCCATGAGGCATATTGTCGATGTTTTGGACCAGGGGGTCCTCAACCAACTAGTGAATTTATCCTGCGTGTTCCCGATTCTAGATGGTGATGCAAAGAGACACAAGGTTTATACTGGTTCGGGCAATTCGGGCCCTACGTCTAGTCTGGGAGATCGATCTTGTATTCCTTGCGTCGAAATGCTTGTTGTAGGGGGTTACAAGCTAGGTGACAGAGGGAGTTAATCCCAGGTCTCGGCGAGGTGTGGTGTGGGCTGCTTGAGACGTTGCTCTCAGGTGGCTGGGAAGTGTGTGTTATAGGGCGTTGTTCTTTGTGAGTCTCTATCCCCCTAGAAATAGCCCAAGTCCTTTCCTTTTATAGTTTGAAGGGAGGACAAGGGTAGTACATGAGCTAACTATACGGCGTCGTGTAAACAGAGGCGGCATGTCCAAGCCCTGTGTCCTGTTCCTGTGGTGGTGTAGTCGTCGGAGTGGTCCGTCCTTGGAGCACTGGGGCGGCGTGCTGGTCACATCCGATCCTGTGCGTCATGGGAGCTCCATGGCTGCCTCGGAGTGGGTGCGGCGGTCAGCGTGTGAGTCGCTGTGGACTGACTGTGCGTGAGGCCGAGGCTTGGTCGGTGCCGAGGTTGCACCACAGTGGGGGGTCTCGGTAGACACAAATTTCGAGATAGCCGAGACCCTAGTGCATAGTGTCGAGGCCCGGAGAGAGTGGTTGATCTGGTGTGCTGGCTCGGAGGCGGTGATGACCCGGGCCAGGCTGTCCATGTCATGTTGTTTTCGAGGCAGGGATCGCGGGGCATAGTGTAGTGCGGGCGCTGATCGTGGGCACGGCGTCAGAATACAGTGATCGGTAATCCCCGCCATGCCCTGTCTCAGCTGGTATGGCGCTGATGTGACCTCACATCCCGTCGGCCATTCTGTGGTGTCGAGCCGTCGTCCGGCTGAGATTGCGGGAGTGGTTGACGTATTAATGGGACATGACGTGCTGTCGGGAAGATCGGTCGAGGCGGGGGCGACGGGCTATGGACAAGCCAGCCTCGAGCGATACGGAGAATGAGGCCTCGCGCGAGATGAAGATTGGGCTCCTTGCTGAGGCCTTCTGTGAGAGGCCTCGCGCGAGGCGGAAATTGCGTCACGATGCCGAGACCTCCCGTGAGAGGCCTAAGGCGATGCGGAGAGCCGGGTGGGCTCGGACGGGGCTGGTTATGAGCCCATGGCTTACCCTCTAACTTTGCCGTTGATGGGATTTTAGTGCCTCTTTTGGTGTACGCTCGGGTTACCCCATTTTATGGTACCCGACAGTAGCCCCTGAGCCTCAGGGAGGGTGAGTGCATTCTCCCTGAGGGTTTATCGAGACTTGGTTTGCAGTCGCTCCCGTAGGGATTGTGTTTTGTTTCTTGAGGTTTCGGTGGGTGCGCGCGAGCGCACCCGTCGGGTGTAGCCCCCGAGGCCCTAGAGGAGTGGAGTTACTCCTCCAGGGGCTTTTTTTCGTTTTTGTGTTTGAGTGAGGAGTTTTTATCGTATTTGCCGAGCCCACAAGTGAGAGTTCGGGTCGCGGGGGTCTCGGCGAGGTTGCAGGAAGAGCCCTCTAGACTCCGCACGGAGCGAGAGGTCTGTCAGGGGTTCCTCTGGCTTTTGGTATGACCCTCATGCTTCCTTTTCGCTCGGAAGGAGGGGTGGAGTGTGCTAGGCTACCCTCGATGGGCACGAGCGTTGGCACTTCCGGTGAGCTGTTATCGGGAGAGTCCGAGTGGAGGCCCGTGCCCCGTTCACTAGGGGACGGCTAGCGGTCCAGAGACACACTCCAAGAGTACCAGAGGGTTTCTCTAGTGGGTGCCGAGGCCGTTCGCTGGGCCTCGGTGGCTCGGTGCCTCCCTACGGTGGGATCCCATTCGGAGACTTCCCTGCCGGTCTCGGACACGACTTAGGACGCCCCGAGCGATTGTTCGCTCAGGCCTCAGCCATTCGTAGGCTTGCCCCAAAGTCGTCCCTGACTCTATTGCCCTAGGGCGGCAGTCGAAACCTCTGGGGGCCTAGCCTTCGAACCCCTGGACCGTAACGGGCTCGGTGCCCTTTATCGTATTTGTAACGAAACTTCTAGCGCAGACTTAGATCGTTTGTCTTAGTCTAGGGTGCAGGAGGAGCCCCCGAGCCTCCGCTTGGAGCAAGAGGGCGGTCAGGGGTCCCCTGGCTTTTTTATTCGACCCTCACATATCCTTTTCGTTTGGACGGAGGGTTTGTTTGCCGAGCCCATTCAGGTGCGAGCCAGAGCTGCTGGGTCTCGACAGGGTTGTAGGAAGAGCCTCCTATCCTCTACACGGGGCGAGAGGGCCGTCGGGAGCTCCCCTAGCTTTTTATATGCCCCTTGCGCTTGAGGGTTTGTTTGTTGAGGCCCCTTTAGGCGCGAGCCTTGGTCGCAGGGTCTCGGCGAGGTTGCAGGAAGGGCTCCCTAGCCTCCGCATGGAGCAGAGGGCCGTTAGGAGCTCTCCTAGCTTTTTGAATGACCCTCGCGCTTCCTTTTCGCTCGAAAGGAGGGGTTGTTTTGCTGAGCCCCCTCGAGTGTGAACCGGGGTCGCTAGGTCTCGGTAAGATTACAGGAAGAGCCCCCTAGCCTTTGCACGGGGCGAGAGGTCCGTCGGGGGTTCCTCTGACTTTTTTGTACGACCCTCATGCTTCCTTTTTGCTTGGAAGGAGGGGTGGAATATGCCAGGCTACCCTCGGTGGGCACAAGCGTTGGCACTTCCGGTGAGCTGTTATCGGGTAAGTCCGAGTGGAGGCCCGTGCCCCATTTGCTAGGGGACGGCTAGCGGTCTAGAGACACACTCCAAGAGTACCAGAGGGTTTCTCTAGTGGGTGCTGAGGCTGTTCGCTGGGCCTCGGTGCCTCGGTGCCTCCCTACGGTGGGATTCCATTCAGAGACCTTCCTACCGGTCTCGGACACGACTTAGGGCGTCCCAAGCGTTTCGCTTGCTTGAGCCTCAGCCCCGTATAGGCTCACCCGCGATCATCCCTGACTCTGTTGTCCTAGGGCAGCTGTCGAAACCCCTTGGGGCCTAGCCTTCGAACCCCTGGACCGTAATTGGCTTAGAGCCTAGTTCCTTCATCTGAAAGGAATAGGCCAGGGGGAATATCTTCCCCATTGGCTTGGCAACGGGTGGTGTGCCTTTTGAGGCGGTTTCCTGGGGAGGCAAAATGATGATGCCTGCTGCCGTAGTGGCCGAGCGTGACATGGTGGATGGGATGTAACTGTTCCCTCAATTAATGAGAAAGAAGTGGGTGCGTGGGCGGCAAAATCGGCTCGTGGTTAACTGCGCCGGATCAGGGGGAAACTTCCTCAATTTCATCGCCCGTTCGTTTTGCCTTCCCCCTACATAAATACTTGAAGAGTCTCGCCCCTCCTCACCTTGCCCTACCTACGTTAGCTCTGTCTCCATCGAGCCATCGCTAGAGCAGCGGGTGCTGAGAAGAAGAAGGGAGAAGAGCGAGCCAGGGAGAAAGCGAGAAAAAGCGAGAGCGTGGGAGAGAGAGAAAAACTCACCGCCGCATCCGATCCCTCCATCGCACTCATGGCCGGCGACATCGTTGTTGTCGAGGCGGACCCCTAGGATCCTTCTGATGTTACCGTGGAGACACTCCAGTCGCTCGTCGATGGTGGACTCCTTCGTTCGGTGACAGACCCCACCAGGCCGGAGTGGATCGCTCCGTACGGCGAGCCAGAGCCGAGGCCTCACGACGGCTACATCGTGAGCTTCGTCTCCTTTCACGAGCGCGGCCTCGGTGTCCCGGCGGATCGGTTCATGCGGGCGCTCCCGCACTACTATGGCGTGGAGCTCCACAACTTCAACCCCAACTCCATCGCACAGGCGGCCATCTTCATTGCCGTCTACAAGGGGTACTTGGGGATTGCTCCCCATTGGGAGTTGTGGCTCCATCTATTCCAGGCGGGGCACACCCCTAAGCCGATGGGCACGTCAGGTACGAGGAAAGCAACGAGGGCCGGCGGCTGCACTCTCCAAGTGCACCAGGACTGCTAGCACCTCTACATCCCGGCCCAGCTCGCGTCATCCAATCGCCGGTGGTACACGAGCTGGTTCTACCTTCGTAACGATGATGGAGGACTTCCCCCCTACACTGGGCGGATTGTGGGGAGCTGTCTGGAGAGATGGAAGTACGGCATCCCAAAGGACGACCAGCCCAAGCTGCAGCCGCTTCTGGAGGGGCTGAAGAGGCTATGGGGCCGTGGCCTTACCGTGGCTGTGGTCGTGGCTGCCTTCCACCGCCGGAGGGTGCTGCCGCTGATGGCTCGGCGGCAGCGGCTGTTCGAGATGAAGCCGGGTGAGCCCATTGAGGGCATCCGGATGTCCTCCTCTGCCCTTTCCGACGAGGAAATTGTTCATCGGGTGGGGAAGATGGTAGAGGCGAAGCTGAGGGGCGGCAACTTGACCCCCATCGCGATGCGACCGTCGCAGGGGTTCCTCTCGCTGGTAAGTCGTGTGCCGCTGTAGCCCCCGAGCCTCCTCCGTTTCCCCTTACTTCTTGTTCCCTTATGCGCATTCGTCATTCCTGTAGGGGATGAGGGACGTGCGCTCCTCTCCGCCGCCTATTCCTGAGGACGCGAGGCGACGGGCGATCAACCGGGCGCACGCCAACGCGTAGAAAAAATGGAATGACGCCAAGGCGGCGAAGCGCACAGAGAAGATCCTCGCGCGCGAGGAGCTAGACAAGCGCCGCTGTCAACAAAGGAAGGATGGCCTCCTGTTGGAGGAATCCCCATCGCCGTCGCTGTCGATGGAGGCCTCGGACGGGGATGACGAGGGCGAGGTGGGGCGAGGTCCCCTGGACCATCTCCCTGACATAGTGGAGGTGGTGCCCGGGGCGTTGGCAAGCAGCCCGGCACTCCCGGGAGGAGGAGATGCGGACCCGGGGTCGGCGATTGCCCGCTCCGAGGCTGAGGCTGACACGCCTGGGGTGCGGGTGTTGGGCAAACGCGCCATCAGCCCGGTGGGCTCGACGGCGGTGGTGGAACAAGTGGCGGCGGAGACAATGCAACCGCCCTCGTAGAGGACCGACGGGGCACCAGGGTCCTTTGAGGACCGGCCGGCACCAATGGACACGGAGGCAATGCCTCTACCATCGCTGCTGCCTTTGCGGACGAGGGTCACCGTGGCGAAGCGGTTGCCGCCCCATTTGAGGTAGGTGTATTTTTGGTGGGGTCGCAGTGCCTTTCGTTCGCTCTTTGGTCTCGTGCTGACCCTGTAGGTGATTTTTCCTTATTCAGAAGTGGCCTGCGGATGAGCTTCCCTTGGCGCCCCTTATGGCGCTCAAGGTGAGCCCCGGCTCCTCCACCCAGTGGGTGGCGGAGGCACAAGCTGCTATACAACACGGCACGGCGTCGGCGAGGGCCGACCCGAAGGAGCGGCCACCCAAGGAGGGGCTACCGAGGCGACCCCGACACAGACGGGGGAGGGAGTGCTTCCGCCCCACGAGGGCGAGGCTCACGAGTCAGATGGGGTCGGGGTGCCCTTGGTTGCCGAGGCCCCCGGGGTCTCCGAGGCTGAGGCGACGGAGGCCGGGGCACCCAAGACCGCTAAGACCGCAGCGGCGGCGGTCGGTGTTTCTGCGACCACCGAGGCCACGATGGCGGAGGCCGGAGCCCCCGAGACCATCGAGGCCATAATTGCGGAGGTTGGAGCCCCTGAGATCACCAAGGCCGACGTGATGGCGGTGAGGCCGTCTATCCAGGAGGCGGAGATGAAGGTGGCGGAGGCCTTGGTGGCGCCCTTGGTTTAGGGCCCACCATTGTTACGAGAGAGCGCCCGGAAGGCGGAGGTCTATCCAATCTCCTCCGACGATACTTCCCGGGCATGGGAGGTGGTCGACGCTGAGGAGACCAACGCCGTGGAATAGCCAGCTCCGATCTTGGGCGAGGGAAGCTCGGCCCTCGTGTGGGCGCAACCCGAGCCTCGCGGGTGGGATCACCTGTGGGTACTGTGGCGGAGCCAGGACGACCCTGAGGGGGAGCCTCTATTCACCCTCGAGGATGCTACCGAGGGTGGGCGCTGGGGCACCTTCGAGCAATACCGCCAGCTAGCGGAGCGGTCGCTACGGACGGCGCTGTCCGTGGTGGCCAACGAACTGCCCGGAGTCGCCTAGGTTCGCGTTTTCTTTTCTCGCGCGATGTTGTCTTTTTCTGAGTTTTGTTGCAATCAGTGACCCCTATTCTGCTTCCCTAGGAGCTCGAGACCCAGTCCCTTGGGAAGTCGGTCTTTCTCCAGCGGGAGAGGGACATCTGGGACCAGCTCCAGCGGTAAAAGGGCCTGCTTGCGGGTGCCAACGAGCTTCTAGCAGCGTGGAGCGTGGAGGTGGAGGACCTCTACCTTCATTGTGCCGACACGAAGGTCGAGGTAGCCACGGCCTAGGAGCAGCTCACCCCTCTGGCGGCGTGGGTCAAGGAGTTGGAGGAGGAGCTCACCCGCGTGACCAGTGATCGGGATGCCTTCAGGGTTCGAGCCGTTGAAGCTACGGCCTTGGCCACCGCTCTTGTGGGGCAGCTAGGGGTGGAACAGAATGCGCACCAGCTGACGAAAGGTGCCTTGGATGAGGCCCTTGCTGCAGCTGAGGCCTCGCAAACCGAGGCTGTGGTTTGGAGGGGGACGGTCGAGGGTGAGTTTTAGTCCCCTTGTTTTGTTTTCTTTTCCTTATGTTCGCTCCCTAACTTCCTTGTGTGACGCAGAGCTAGGGAGTGAAGCTTCCAGGGCGGCCGAGGCTTCTCGGGTCGAGGCCCAGCGCTTGAAGGAGAAGGCCGAGGCTTCCCGGGTCGAGGCCCTATGCTAGAAGGAGAAAGCCAAGGCCTGTCAGGTCGAGACCCGATGCTGGGAGCAGAAGGCCAAGGGTGAGTTCTGTGGGCTTCCGCCCTAATTTAGGTTGTTTTTTTCCCTCGCTCAACCACATTCCATTTTCCGTGGTGCAGAGTCAGAGGTGGAGGTTACTTGGGCAGCCGAGGCTTCCAGCGCAGTGCAGACGGTGCTCGAGACCGAGATCAGGGAGCATGAGGCACTGAAATGTGCCACCCTTTCTACCTACGAGGCCTTGGAGGTCGAAGGGGTTCAGTCAGGCAGCTCCCTTGGGAGCCGTTTGATCGCGCTGAGCAGCCAAATGCATGAGCGGCTCTGAGGAGCGCTGCACACGGGTGTCAAGCATGCGTTGGCCGTCATCTCCTCTCACTACGTTGGCGTCGACCTCCCGGCCATCAGTGATGGCTATGTCCTGCCTGATGATGACGAGGAGGCCGACGTGGCGGTCACAAAGCTGATGGAGGTGGCAGAAGGCCCTGGCACGGTGTTGGCGATGCTCTTCGAAGAGGAGGTGGTCCCTCCCCTACCATCTGCCGATGCTGGAGGCCCTAAGCCTTGACCTGGGCCCAAGGGGCCATGTAAAAATAGAGTAGGAATTATCTTTGTATCGTAACGCTTGTGGCCGTCGAGGCCTTTCTTTTTGAAGTATTTGTGTTTCTTAGTTGTTTTTCTCGTGTTTCTGAGCCTCTGCCCTCTGTTGCTTCTGATCAGATTTCTTTTGCAAAACACCTCCTTGGAGCCTAAGCCATCCCTTGGGCGAGAGGTAGTGAGGGAGTGCCATAGCCCAGAGGTGTAGGCCGTCTCGTGACTCTACCGGCCTCTTGCTTAGGAAACAGACTTTGGTCCGAGGGGTTTTTACAACCGATTCGTCAGAGCATGCTAGAGACTTGGCATAGGATTTTTTTTCGAAAAACGACTAAAGAATGGTGCGTGGGACTTAGGGGGAGTCCCCCATCTAGCCCCCGAGGGAGGCTTGGTTCTGCCGAGGCAGAGCCGAGCCTCTCTTACCATGTTATCATATTGCCGAGACCCACGATGGGCTCGGGGGGGTTTCTCGAAAAATTAGACCAACTAAAGAACGCTTTTTAATTGTATTCCGAGAAACAATATATACAATGCTTGGAAATTTAAGGATAAAAGCGACATAGCTGTTCTATGTTCCAAGCGTTGGTGAAGATTTTGCCCTTCTCGTTGGCCAGCTTGTAGGTCCCGGGCTTCAGTACTTGGGCGATGATGTACGGTCCTTCCCATGGCAGGGTCAGCTTGTGGCGGCCCTTGTTGCTCTGTGCTAGCCTCAACACTAGGTCGCCTACCTTCAAGTCTTAGCCTCAGACGCACCGAGCCTGATAGCGCCGTAGGGTCTGCCGGTATTTAGCCGAGTGTAGTAGCGCGACGTCTCGGGCTTCCTCCAGTTGATCGAGGGCGTCCTCTCGGGTGGTGCGGTTACTTTGTTCGTTATAGGCTTGTAGCCTTGGGGAACCATATTCCAAGTTAGTGGGGAGGATGGCCTCGGCCCCATAGACCAGGAAGAAAGGTGTGAACCCCATGGCTCGGCTTGGAGTGTTCCTCAGGCTCTAGATGACCGATGGGAGTTTGGCGAGTCATTTCTTGCCAAACTTTTTCAAACCGGTTGTAAATTCTTGGCTTGAGGCCTTGTAGGATCATGCCGTTGGCACGTTCTACTTGGCCGTTGGTCCTTGGGTGTCCTACGGCCGACCAGGCCACACGGATGTGGTGGTCATCGCAAAACGTTAGGAACTTTTTGCCGGTGAACTATGTCCCGTTGTCGGTGATGATGGTGTTAGGACCCCCAAATCTGTGGATAATGTCAGTGAAGAACAGCACTGCCTGCTCAGATTTGATTCGATTGATCGGACGAGCCTCGATCCATTTGGAGAACTTGTTGATTGATACTAGTAGATGGGTGTAGCCTTCGAGGCCTTTTGCAGAGGCCCGACCATGTCGAGCCCCCATACGACAAACGGCCACGTGATGGGGATGGTTTGGAGGGCCAGGGCTAGGAGATGTGTTTGTCGAGCATAGTACTGACATCCTTCGTAGGAGCGTACTAGCTTGGTGGCGTCGGCGACTGCCGTCGGTCAGTAAAACCCTTGGCGGAAAGCATTTCCTATGAGCGTCTGAGGCGCTGCATGGTGCCCACAGGCGCCTGCGTGCAAGTCCCAAAGCAAGGCTCGGCCCGCCTCGGCAGTGATACATCGTTGGAGGACACCGGAGGGACTTCACCTGTATAATTCGTCATTGTAGAGGACGTAAGTCTTGGCTCAGCGCACAAGCCGTCGGGCTTCGGTCCTGTCGCTAGGAAGCTCCCCCAGATCAAGCCAATCGAGGAACGGGATTCACTAATCCGCGTCCTGGTTGGTCTGCGGAGGCTCGGTGTTGACTTACATGACCTCGGGCTCAGTCGAGGGGGTCTCGGCAGTAGAGGGGACGTTGAGCCCCACCGTGGTTTCCATAGGTGGGCCCTCCTCCGTTACCAAGGTGTAGTCAATGGAAGGTTTGTGAAGGTCCCTGGCGAATACGTTCGGGGGGACCAGAGCCCGTGCCGAGGCCATCTTTGCCAGTTCGTCAGCGGCCTCATTGTACTTCCGCGCGATGTGGTTTAGTTCAAGACCGTCGAACTTGTCTTCTAGGCGATGTACCAACTTGCAGTAAGCATCCATTTTGGGGTCGAGGCAATTTGACTCCTTTATGACTTGATCGACGACGAGCTACGAGTCGCCTCGGACATCGAGACGCCGTACCCCAAGTTCGATGGTGACTTGCAAGCCATTGACAAGGGCCTCGTACTCGGCCACGTTATTGGAGGCGGCGAAGTGGAGCCACACCATGTAGCGCATGTGTACTCCGAGGGGCAAGACGAAGAGGAGTCCCGCGCCTGCCCCAGTCTTCATCAGAGACCCATCGAAGTACATGGTCCAGCATTCTGTCTAGACTTGGGTAGGTGGTAATTGAGTGTCGGTCCACTTAGCCACAAAATTGGCCAAGACCTGAGACTTAATCGCTTTCCGAGGCGCAAAAGTCAAGGTTTCCCCCATAAGCTCGACGGCCCACTTGGCTATCCTACCTAAGGCCTCCCGGTTATGGACTATCTCTCCCAAGGGGAAAGACGATACCACGGTCATGGCGTAGACCAGCTTCTGGATGTGGGGGGTAACGCATTTTGGTCTCAGAGAGCACTTTGCTGATGAAGTAAACAGGTCGTTGGGTGGGTAGAGCATGCCCCTCTTCCTGCCTTTCTACTACTACGGCAGCGCTGACCACTTGGGTCGTTGCGGCGACGTAGAGTAAGAGGGCCTCGTCCCTGGCTGAGGGTACTAGGATGGGAGGATTTGTGAGCAGCGCTTTGAGTTTGTCGAGGGCTTCTTCGGCCTCGGGGGTCCAAGAAAAACGCTTGGATTTTCTCAAGAGTCGGTATAGAGGCAAGCCTTTTTCGCCGAGGTGCGAGATGAAGCGGCTCAAGGCCACAAGGCATCCCATGACCCTCTGTACTCCCTTGAGGTCTCTGATTGGTCCTATGTTGGTTATGGCCGAGACCTTCTCTGGGTTGGCTTCGATGCTGCGTTCTGAGACTATGAATCCCAAGAGCATGCCTCGGGGGACCCCAAACACACACTTCTCGGGATTGAGCTTGATGCTCTTATCTCTAAGGCATTTGAAGGCTATCCTTAAGTCGTCGATGAGATCCTCAGCCTTTTTGGTCTTGACCATGATGTCGTCCACATAGGCCTCGACGGTCCGCCCAATGTGGTCGCCAAAGACCTAGGTCATGCATCGCTAGTACGTGGCCCCTATGTTTCTGAGGCCAAAAGGCATAGTCACGTAGCAGTACATGCCGAATGGCATGATGAAAGAAGTCACAAGCTGGTCGGACTCCTTCATCTTGATTTGATGGTAACCAGAATACGCATCAAGGAAAGACAGGGTCTCGCACCCCGCAGTGGAGTCAACGATTTGATCGATTTGGGGTAATGGGAAGGGGACTTTTGGATAGGCTTTGTTCAAACCGGTGTAGTCTACACACATCCTCCATTTCCCATTTTTCTTCCTAACTAACACGGGGTTAGCCAACCACTCTGGGTGGGACACTTCCTTGATGAACCCGGCCGCCAAGAGTTTCTGCACCTCCTCACCGATAGCCCTACGCTTTGCCTCGTCGAAGTGGCACAGGCGTTGCTTCACCGGTCTAGAGCCGGCCCGGATATCCAAGGTGTGCTCGGCGACCTCCCTTGGTATGCCCGGCATATCCGAGGGACTCCATGCGAATATGTTAGCATTCGCACGGAGGAAGTCGATGAGCATGGCTTCCTATTTGATGTCGAGGGTGGCGCTGATCCTCAGCGCCCGGTCATCGGGGCAGGTAGGGTCGACTGGGACGAGCTTGATGGCCTCCGCGGGCTCGAACGTCCTTGCGCGATGCTTGGAGTCAGGTGCCTCACCACTGAATTGGTCGAGGTTGGCGATGAGGGTCTCAGCCTCAACGAGAGCCTCGGCGTACTCGATGCACTCGATGTCACAGTCGTATGCATGTTCGTATGTGGACTCAATCGTGATGATACCGCTGGGGCCTAGCATCTTGAGCTTGAGGTAGGTATAGTTGGGAACTGCCATGAACTTGGCGTAAGCATGGCCGCCCCAGGATGGCGTGGTAGGTTCCTCCGAATCCGACCACCTTGAAGGTAAGGACTTCCTTGTGGTAGTTGGAGGGGGTGCCGAAGTAGACGGGAAGGTCGATGCGCCTGAGGGGTCGCATGCGTTTCCCTGGCATGATGCCGTGGAAGGGGTGTAGCGTCGCCTCAGAGCCTCGATCGGATCGATCTCCAGAGCTCCAGGGTGTTGGCATATAGGATATTGAGGCCGCTGCCTTCGTCCATCAACACCTTGGAGAGTCGGGTGTTGCCGATGATCGGGTCGACAACAAGTGGGTACTGCCCGAGATTCAGAACATGGTCGGGGTGGTCGTCTCAATCAAAGGTGATCGCCTCCCGAGACCAGTCGAGGTATCGGGGAGTGGCCACCTTGACCAAGAAGACCTCTCGGCGTTCCCTCTTTCACTATCGCGCCATAAGGCACATCGAGGGTCTGCCAAAGATCATGAAGGCGTTGTGTACCTCGGAGAACCCGTCATCCTTGTCATCATCCCAGTCGCCGGTGCCCTTCTGCTTGGCGTCGTCGTCGGGGGGCCCGAGCCTGGCATGGCAACTCCGCAGCATGGAGCAATCCTCGAGGGCATGCTTGACCGGGCCTTGGTGGTAAGGGTAGGGTTTCTTAAGCATGTCGTCGAAGGGTCTGGGGCCCCTGAGGCCTCGGAGATTCTTGCGTTCTACGACCGCGACCATATCGGTCTCGAGGACGGCCCGCTTCCCCTGGCGATCCTTCTTCTTCCTTTTGGGGAGGTAGGGAACCAAGGCCTCGAGGGCCTCATCCCTCCGCTTCCCCTTGGCGTCGTCCATGGGGAAGATGGCCCCTACAGCCTCCTCGCCTGAGGCGAAGTTGGTGGCGATGTCGAGGAGCGTGGCGACCGAACACGGCACGTTCTGGCCTAATTCTCGGACCAAGTCTCGGCAGGTGGTGCTAGAGAGAAAAGCCTGGACAATCTCTGAGTCGCCGACGCTGGGCAACTCGGTGCATGGTTTTGAGAAGCACCGGATGAAGTCTCAGAGAGACTCGTCTGGTTTCTGGCGACAACTCTTAAGGTCCCAGGAGTTTCCAGGGCACACGTATGTGCCCTAGAAATTCTCGACGAAGATCCGAACCAAGTCACGCTAATCGTGGATCTAAGAGGGAGGAAGGTGCTCAAGCTAGGCTCGTGCTGAGTCTGATAAGAGCAAAGGAAGGTTGCGGATGATGAGCCGGTCATCGTCGGCGCCGCCTAGCTGACAAGCCAGGCGGTAATCGGCGAGCCAGAGCTTGGGGTTGGTCTCACCGCTATACTTGGTGAGGTTGGCTGGCTAGCAAAACCAGGCTAGAAACTGAGCATTGCAGATGGCTCTACTGAAGACTCAAGGGCCAGGTGGTTCAGGAGAAGGAATGTGGTCCTCTCCGCTATCGTAGCGGCCGCCTCGATGTGGATGGTAGCCTCAGGCGGGCCCCTCGCTGTCGTGGTGTCGTCATCGGACGACCACCTCGTGGTCACCCTGCGCCTCGCGTCGATTATCAAGGTGGTCGTGGACTAGGGGACCCTACTAATTGCCAGCACCTAAACGGGCTCGGGACGAACCGAGGCCTCCCTATCCTGTCGATGCGGTGCTGAGGGGAGGTCCGAGATGGCATCGCACCGTCGGGAGGTAGAACTCTTGGCTTGCTGCACCATGGCGGTCTCGAGGAGATCCCGGAGCTCGCCGTGAACCCGCCGTCCTTCCGTGGTGGAGGGCTCAGGCATCGCGCGCACTAGCATTGCCGCAGCTGCGACATTCTGGCTAGCGCGATTGAAGATTGGGGGACGATTGTCCCCTTCGTCGTCGTTGATGCGACGGTGTACGTCGCGAGCCCGCCACCGGGCTCCCCCGCCATCACCGCAGCCTTGCTGCTCCTGCTCGAGAGTGCTTCAGAGCTATTGCAGAAGGAGTTGATCTTGCTCGACCTTGGCCTGAAGCTCACGGAGTTGTTCTAGGTCCGGGCGCCAGAATTGTCCGAGGGCAAAGTTCTCATTCCATGCTGTGGGTGGGACAATGCGCGAAGGCATAGCATCGCCCGTTCCCTGATGAAGTGGAGTGTGATTGTCTACCCCCTCATCCTCGTCGCTCGAGCTTGGCATCCCAAGTCCAACGTGGAAGCACTCACGAGTGGGATCGTAAGTATCTCCATCATCAGAATCGGAGTAGCCAAAGCAATAGTCGCTTGCGGCCAAGAAGCGACGCATAGTTTCGTGGTCGCGGAGGTCAGAGAAATCCGCTCCGGCCCATGCCTCATCCTCCTCCGAGGAGTCGGCATGGGTGTGAGTCGACGCTGTGGTGTTGAAGTCGAGAACGAAGCGTTGGCGGCACTCCGAGAGATCCGCATGAGCGGAAGCGTAGGCGTAAGCATAAGATGCGGCGGCATTTCTCAACCCGAAGGGGTATGGAGATAGTGCTGCCGCCGGGCTCTGTTCTGCTGGAGTTAGCTCCTCAAGGATTGGTGGAGCGGAGCTTGATGTCAGGGTGCCACCAGGTGCCACCGGTGTTTTTCCCTTGTCCATGCTTAGGCTAGATAGATCCCCAACCAGGGACCCTGCGCCAATAGCTGGTCATGGGGTGCCGACGGAGAGCGGCAAGTTGCCCTAGGTTTGTGTGGCATCGGGATGATCTTGCTCGCGTCGTGCCTGGCGAGCACGGCGAGAACAGCCGCCCGGGCGCCGCCTACGCCTGGGCTACCGATGTGTGACGTCGTCATCGGCAGGTGGGGCTCGGGGTGTGAGAAGTACCATGTCGTACTCATGCCCTAGGGACATGAACTCTAGGCTCCCAAACCACACCACCGTGCCAAGACGCAGCGGTCGTACGGGGTCTACCATCCGAAACCTGTCGGGATGATGAAGCTGACATGCAGATCCCCCTACCTGGCGCGCCAACTGTCGATGTTTCGGACCGGGGGGGTCCTCAACCAACTAGTGAATTTATCCTGCATGTTCCTGATTCCAGATGGTGATGCAAAGAGACACAAGGTTTATACTGGTTCGGGCAATTCGGGCCCTACGTCCAGTCTGGGAGATCGATCTTGTATTCCTTGCACCGAAATGCTTGTTGTAGGGGGGTTACAAGCTAGGTGAGAGAGGGAGTTAGTCCCAGGTCTTGGCGAGGTGTGGTGTGGGCTGCTTGAGATGTTGCTCTCATGCGGCTGGGAAGTGTGTGTTACAGGGTGTTGTTCTTCGTGAGTCTCTGTCCCCCTAGAAATAGCCCAAGTCCTTTCCTTTTATAGTTTGAAGGGAGGACAAGGGTAGTACATGAGCTAACTATACGGCATCGTGCAAACAGAGGCAGCGTGTCCGAGCCCTGTGGCGGTGTAGTCATCGGAGTGGTCCGTCCTTGGAGCACTGGGGCGGCGTGCTGGTCACATCCGATCCTGTGCATCATGGGAGCTCTAGGGCTGCCTCGGAGTGGGTGCGGCGGTCAGCGTGCGAGTCGCTGTGGACTGACTGTGCGTGGGGCCAAGGCTCGGTCGGTGTCAAGGCTGCACCGTAGTGGGGGGTCTCGGCAGACATGAATCCCGAGATAGCCGAGACCCCGGTGCATAGCGCCGAGGCCCGGAGAGAGCGGTTGATCTGGTGTGCTGGCTCGAAGGCGGTGATGACCCGGGCCAGGCTGTCCATGTCGTGTTGTTTTTGAGGCGGGGATCATGGGGCATAGTGTAGTGCAGGCGCTGATCGTGGGCACAGCGTCAAAATATAGTGACCGGTAATCCCTGGCGTGCCCTATCTCAGCTGGTATGGCGCTGATGCGACCTCACATCCCGTTAGCCATTCCACGGTGTCGAGCCGTCGTCCGGCTAAGATTGCGGGAGTGGTTGACGTATTAATGGGACATGACGTGCTGTCAGGAAGATCGGTCGAGGCGGGGGCGACGGGCTATGGACAAGCTAGCCTCGAGCGATACGGAGAATGAGGCCTCGCGCGAGATGGAGATTGGGCTCCTTGCCGAGGCCTTCCGTGAGAGGCCTCGCGTGAGGCAGAAATTGCGTCAGGATGCTGAGACCTCCCGTGAGAGGCCTGAGGCGATGCGGAGAGCTGGGTGGGCTCGGACGGGGCTAGTTATGAGCCCATGGCTTACCCTCTAACTTTGCCGTTGATGGGATTTTAGTGCCTCTTTTGGTGTACGCTCGGGGTACCCCATTTTATGGTACCCGACACATATCGAAGGAGTGTCGAAGATGGAAGGCTTGTTGTTGATGGCGACGCTTGCTAATGCTTTCTTGATAGATTTCTTCCCATCATCACTAGAGTCATCACTATCCGAAGAGCCATCACTATCCCAAGTGACCACATAGCCTCCACCCTTCTTCTTCTTTTGAAAGGTCATTCTCTTCTCCTTCTTCTCCTTCTTTTCTTTCTTATCCTTCTTGTGCTTCTTCTTCTCATCCTCATCATTGTCACTATTGTAGGGACAATTTGCTACAACATGATCGAGACTCTTGCAATCGTAGCATCTTCGCACATATTCTTTGCTTTTGGTGTGATCTCTTCTCTTTCTTGCACCATAGCCCTTCTTCTTCATGAATTTTCCCATCTTGCGTACAAAGAGAGCCATAGCTTCATCATCAATATCACTAAGATCATCATCATCACTTGATTCTTTCTTGGACTTGCCCTTATTCTTGGATGATGATGAGCTAGCCTTGAATGCTATACTCTTATTTTTCTTTTCTTCTTCTTCCTTGTCATCCTTGTTATCCCTCTCCCTTTCCACACGGTATGTCTCTTGGGTCACGACATCACCTAGTACTTGGTTAGGGGTAATCTCCTTCAATCCTCCTCTTATGATAAGCAATCTCAACATCTCAAATCTTGGAGGTAAGCACATCAAGAACCGATGAGAGACATCATCATCCTTAATCTTCTCTCCCAAGGCCTTCAAGTCATTTACAATCACTTGCAACCGATGGAATATTTCCGGAATGCTCTAATCTTCTTTTATCTTGAAGCTTGTCAACTTATCCTTGAGAATATACAACTTAGCACTCTTCACCGCCGGTGTGCCCTCATATGTTTCCTCCAATCTCCTCCATACCTCATTTGCTCTTTCATAATCCTTGATTTGCTCAAACACCTTGGAATCAATAGCATTGTATATGGTGTTGAGAGCTATTGTATTGCATTGCTTGTTGGTCTTGTCTTGGTTGGTGGGGTCATCGGGATCAATGATAGCATAGTCATTCTCGGTCACTTTCTATACTTGATCATTGATTGAACCAAGATACATCCTCATCTTTCTCTTCCAATAATCATAGCATGTGCCATCAAAGAACGGTGGTTTGCCCCCCACATGGTTGAACACAACTTGAGCCATAATTTGACACCGAGGTTATTAAGCCTTCAATCAAACGGTGACCATGACTCCGATACCACTTGAAAGGTCCTAATATGGCTAGAGGGTGGTGAATAGCCCATTTAAAAAAATCTATAAATCAACTAGAGCAATTTGACTAGTATGACAAACAGCGAAATACAAACTTGCTCTAGCTCTACAAGGGTTGCAAGCCACCTATCCAATAATCCTAGTTGCAATGATTACTAGGCACACAACTTATAATGTTACTACTCACTAAGAGCTCTCAATCTTGCTAATCTGAAGAGCTCCACTAGATGAACTTAAAAAACAAAGCAAGCTCTCAATTCTAATTACACTAAAGAGCTTGCCACAACTAGTTTGCAAGAATATAAATGAGTGAGTAGGGTGATTATACCGTCGTGTAGAGGAGTGAACCAATCACAAGATGAATACTAAATCAATCACTAGGAGAATACCAAAGGGCAAGAGACAACCAATTTTTCTCCCGAGGTTCACGTGCTTGCCGGCACGCTAGTCCCCATTGTATCGACCAACACTTGGTGGTTTGGCGGCTAAGAGGTGTTGCACGAACCTCGTCCACACAATTGGACACCACAAGAACCTACCCACAAGTGAGGTAACTCAATGACACGAGCAATCCACTAGAGTTACCATTCGGCTCTCCGCCGAGGAAGGCACAAGACCCCTCACAATCACCATGATCGGAGCCAAAGACAATCACCAACCTCTGCTCAACAATCCTCGCTGCTCCAAGCCGTCTAGGTCGAGATGTCCATTAGTTGGCATTGGAGTCTTGATTGACTTACATTCATCCATCTTGAATCTCTTGAGAACATCATTTGTATATTTCTCTTGAGAGATGAAAATCCCTTCTCTCATTTGTTTGACTTGAAAACCAAGAAAGAATGTAAGCTCTCCAATCATTGACATCTCAAACTCCTTTGACATCAATTTACCAAACTCTTTGCAAGAATCTTCATTTGATGATTCAAAGATGATATCATCAACATACACTTGACAAATGAAGATGTGCCCATCAAGCTTCTTGGTGAATAGTGTGGTGTCGACCTTCCCGATGGTGAAGCCCTTATCAATGAGGAAGTCCCGAAGGCACTTATACCAAGCTCTTGGGGCTTACTTAAGCCCATATAATGCCTTGGATAACCTATAAACATGATTAGGATATCTAGGTTCTTCAAACCCGAGAAGTTGATCAACATAGACTAGTTCATTAATAAAGCCATTTAAAAATGCACTTTTCACATCCATTTGATATAGTTTCATTTCATGATGTGATGCATATGCAAGGAGGATAGGAATGGCTTCTAGTCTTTCAACCGGTGCAAAGGTCTCTCCAAAATCCAATCCTTCAACTTGAGAGAACCCCTTTGCAACTAGTCTTGCCTTGTTCCTCACAACTACGCCTTGATCATCTTGCTTGTTGTGGAACACCCACTTTGTTTCAATGGCTCTTGCTCATTTTGGCCGCTCTTCAAGAGTCCAAACTTCATTACAGATGAAGTTGTTCAACTCTTCATGCATGGCATTTATCCAATCCGGATCTTGAAGAGCTTCTTCTACCTTGGTAGGCTCATAGCAAGAGACAAAAGAGTGATGAGCAATAAAAGAAGCAAGTTTTTGTGAGCGAGTCATTACACCCTTTCATGGACTCCCTATGATGAGATCTTATAGATGATCTTGTAGTAGAGGTGTATTTCTTCTATTGACCACTTGAGGAGGAGGTTGTGGAGCATCAACATCTTGTGCTTATACCACCATTTGATCATGGGAGACATGGGTGTCTTTATTTTCTACTCTTCCATCTTTATCATCATCTTGTGGCACACTTGATGAAGAAGGTGGATCAATCACTTGTACATCATCTTCTTCATCTGTAGGCTTGATGTCTCCAATCGGAATGTTCTTTATAGCCTCCCTCAATGGTTCATCACCTACATCATCAAGATTCTCATGTGCTCCTTAGGAGCCGTTAGATTCATCAAATTTCACATCATATGTTTCTTCAACCAAGCCGGTGGCATGATTAAATACTCTATATGCTTTGGACTTTGATGAGTAACCAATAAGAAAATCAATATCACAACGTCTTTAAAACTTTCCTAGATGTTGCCGCTTCTTGTAGATGTAGCATTTACAACTAAACACCCTAAAGAAATAGACGTCCGGCTTCTTCCCATTGAGCAACTCATAAGGTGTCTTGCCAAGGAACTTTTGAAGGAATAAGTGGTTGGATGCATAGCATGCGGTGTTGATAGCTTCCGCCCATAGAGCTTCGGGGGTCTTATACTCATCTAGCATTGTTCTTGCAAGAGTGATCAATGTCCGGTTCTTTCTCTCAACTACACTATTTTGTTGAGGAGTATATGTTGCGGAGACCTCATGCTTGATCCCAACTTCATCACAATAGGATTCTATGTTTGTGTTGTCAAATTCCTTCCCATTGTCACATCTAATCTTCTTGAGCTTCACTTCAAACTCATTTTGTGCTCTCTTAGCAAAATTCTTAAAGCAAGATGCAACTTTGGATTTGTCATGAAGGAAGAATACCCATATATATCTTGAATAGTCATCAACAATCACAAGACAATAAAGATTTCCTCCCAAACTCTTGTATGTTGTTGGTCCAAATAAATCCATATGAAGGAGTTCTAGCACTCTTGTGGTTGACATAAAAGCTTTGGTTGGATGAGTATTTGCAACTTGCTTGCTGGCTTGGCATGCACTACAAAGCTTGTCCTTCTCAAACTTCACATCCTTTAACCCTCTCACTAAATCATTCTTCATTAGCTTCTTGAGTGAGCTCATCCCAACATGAGCAAGTCTTCTATGCCATAGCCACCCAAGTGTTGTTTTGGTGAATAGGCAAGTCTTCAAATTTGTATCTTCGGAGGTGAAATCCACTAGATATAGGTTGTTGTATCTAAATCCTTTGAATATGACTTGATCATCATCCTTCTTAGATACAACAACTTCCTTCTCGATGAACAAGCATTGGAAGCCAAGATCACATAATTGTCCAATGAATAGCAAGTTGAAGCTCAATGAAGAAACATATAGCACATTTGAGATAGAATGATCATTTGATATTGCCACTTTACCCAATCCTTTAACCTTGCCCTTTCAATTATCTCCAAATGTGATTCTTTCTTGTCCATCTACTTCTTCATCCAGTGAGGTGAACATACGAGGATCACCGATCATATGTTATGTGCAACCACTATCAATAACCCAATGACTTCCACCGGTCTTGTAGTTCACCTACACACAAGAGATCAAGCTTTAGGAACCCAAACTTGTTGAGGGCCCTTCACCTTCTCAACAAGTAACTTTACAACCCAAATTTTCTTAGGCCTATTCTTGTTTGGAGGTCCTAAGAATATGACTTTCATCTTTTCACTAGAATCCTTTCTAAGCATGTAGTGAGCATTGAAGGCAAAAGTTCTAGCATGCTTAGGCAAGGGTTGTGGTGGTGGAGTTTAGCACTCATGAGCAAAGTGGCCTTCTTGTCCACACTCAAAACACTTCTTTGGCTTTGGCTTTTGTTATTGTTGAGCTTGAACCTTTTTCTCTTTGTTTGTCATGTACCCAATGTTACTTCTATCCATCTTCATGACGGTGTTCATTAGTAGCTCACTTTGAAGATACTTGCCTCTAGTGAACTTGCTCAATCCAATTTTGAGATGCTCTTGCTCTAACTTGAGCTTCTTGTTCTCTTCCTTAAGAGCATCATTGTTTTTCTCTTCCTTGAGCTTCCTGTTTTCTTCTTTGAGCTTCTCATTCTCAAACATCAACTCACCATCATGATCAAGAGTTTCTAGCATAATAGTGTTGTGACTTTTGATCTCTTCAAGATCTTTCTTGAGCTTTTCATTGTCATTCTTGTGCTTGACAAACTCATCATAATCATCGGCCTCAACCACTTGTTTGCCCTTGCTACTAGAACTTTGCTCAATGCTCTCAATGATCAAATCATCACATGATGTAGCTATATCAATCTTAACAACACTGTTAGTAGCATCATGTGGCTCATTGGATAAATATTCTTGAGCAATAACAAGATTATCATGATTAATCTTAAGAGTAGTATATTCATCTTTTAGCATATTATGGCTAGTGATGAGCTCTTTATGCATCCTCTCAAGTTTATCATGTTTATCTTTAAGCTCTTTCTTAGAAGATTTGAACTCCTTGAGTTTGGATGACAAAACTTCATTTGCTTCTCTAAGCTCAACACCAGCCTTTTCGGCTATATCACATTTAGCTAAAAGAGAATTATTTTTAGCTTCTAGCTTGTCATTCTTAGCTCTAGTCTTTATAATGATCTTGGAGTATTTATTTAGCAATTTAACAAGATCATCATAAGAAGGTGATTCATATTCATCATCATCACTATCGCTATCATCATTACTAGCATGTTCATCACCACTACTCTCATCATCATTTGATACCTTGCGTTCACCCTTGGCCATAAGGCATAGGTGTTTAGAGGGTAATGGCGATGGTGGCGGTGAAGATGATGAAGAGTTAATAACAATGGTGGCCACCTTCTCGTTGTCACTATCATCATCGGATGAGCCACTAGATGAATCAATGTTCGTGAGCCAATCATCGACGATGTATGCCTTTCCACTCTTCTTCTTCTTGTGGAAGTCCTTCTTCTTGCCATCTCTCTTCTTGTATGACTTGTCTTTTTTCTTCTCATCTTCATCATTTGAGTCATCTTTCTTGCCCTTGTTCTTGTTCTTGAACTTGTCTTTCTTGGGCTTTGTGCATTGGTGAGCTAGATGACTAAGTTCTCCACAATTGTAGCAATCCATCTCAGAGATTGGCTTCCTTCTAGAGCTAGTGAAGAACTTCTTCTTCTTGCCATCAAACTTGATGTCACTCTTGTTGAGCTTCTTTAGCATCTTGGCGGTTTTTCTCACCATGAGAGAAAGGCTTGCATCATCAACTTCATCATCACTTGAGCTCTCATATCAAGCCTTGCTTTGTCCTTCTCTTGACTAGCTTTGAATGCTAAGTCCTTTTTCTTTCTTCTTGTTAGAGGATGAGCCATCTTGAGGTGTGATGTGCATGCACATCTCATGAGCATTGATCTTTCCCAAGATTTATGTCGGTGTAGCGGTGGAAAGATCACATTGATGAAGCACGGTCACAATATGCCCATATTTGTCAATAGGGAGGACACTCAAGATCTTTCTTACAACATCAGATGGTTGCATTTGAGTGAGTCCAAGCCCATTGACTTCATCTACAAGAACATTCAAACATGAATACATTTCATTAGCACATTTTTTAGGAATCATCTCAAAAGAGTTAAGCTTTTTCATGACAAGATGATAGCGTTCCTCACGCTCACTCTTTGTTCCCTCATGGAGCGCACAAACGTCCGACCATAGTGCATGGGCGTCTTTGTGGTTCCTTACCCGGTTGAACACATCTTTGCAAAGACCTCTAAAGATGGTGTTTTGAGCCTTTGCATTCCATTTCTCGTAATTCACCTCATCGCCTTGTAGGTTAGTAGCATCCCGAGGTTTTGGGAAGCCTTGTGAGGCGGCTCTAAGTATTCCAACATCTAGAGCTTCTAAGTATACATCTATGCGAATTTTTCAATATAGAAAATCATCCCCCTCAAAGATAGGAGGAGGTCTATCCCCGTGAGATATCTTTCTCTAGGCGGTTAAGCCTAAATACGTGAGCACGAGGCTTCGATACCAATTGAAAGGATCAAGATGTCCAAGAGAGGGGGGTGAATTAGGCTAATTCTAAATTTCTTTGCAATAATTAAACTCTACGGTTAGCCCAATTAACCCCTTGTGCCTAGAAAGTGTTTCTATTGATCTAACGCACAAAAGTTTAGCACCCTAAGTTCCAATCCTACTCTAGCATGGCAATTCTAGGAATATAAATGACAAGAATTGAATTGCTCAAAGTAAAAAGAGAAGGAGGAACGCGGCGATGTTTTGTCGATGTATCGGAGAGTCGCCACTCCCCACTAGTCCTCGTTGGAGCACCCGCGCAAGGGTGTAGCTCCCCCTTGATCCGCGCAAGTATCAAGTGCTCTCTACGGGTTGATTCTTTGACACTCCATCGCGGTGAATCACCCACAACCGCTCGCAACTTGAGTTGGGTCATCCATAAGCTCCGCCGGATGATCACCAATCTCCCAATCACCACCAAGCCGTCTAGGTGATGGCAATCACCAAGAGTAACAAGCACGAACTCTCACTTGACCACAACAAGCCTAATGAGAAGGGTGGATGCACACTTTGCTACTCTTGATCTCACTAATGAGGGCTCTCTTTGGGATTCTTAAATCTCAATCACCTCACTAGGATCTTGCTCTTCTTGGCACTCTCAAAGGTGTTTCTCAGCTGTTGGAATGAGCAAAAGTCCCCCATACACGAATGGAGGAAGTATTTATAACATGGGCTGAAAAACAAACCGTTATGTGCCTCTGCGGGGTGACCGGACGCTCCGGTCATGTTGACCAGACGCGCCGGTCAGTTCACCCCGAACTCTAGTGTTTAAAGTGTGACCGGACGCTGGCCAGCGTCCGGTCAGCACTGACCGGACGCGTCCGATCTTGATTTTCCCTCTCTAGAACCTTACTAGAGTCGACCGGACGCTGGCCCTCAGCGTCCGGTCACTTGACCTCTCAGCGATCGGTCATTTCCAGACGACTTCACTTTGATCAAATAAACTGACCGGACTCTGCGCCAGCGTCCGGTCACACCGAAGTCAGCGTCCGGTCAGCATTTGACCTTTCATTCACTTCCAACTTTCGATCATACGTGAATAAAGTTTGCTCCAATTGATCTAAGGGCCTTTTAGGAGCTACCTAGTGCTAGGTTTAGCAAATGTGCACCACACCTAATCCACTAGACTCACCTAGGTCAAGCTATCCGTCCATGCCCTCCTTAATAGTATGGCCAAAGAAAAAAAACAAAATCCTCAACTACTCTAAGTGTCTCTTCAACCCCAATCGACACTTAGAACTGTCCATCCTTAACCTCGTCGTTCATCCTTTAAAAACCGAAACGATTTCCATCGTAGGGGCATGATCACCATGATAGCCCAATCGATCTCTATTACCATGACATAACTTAATTGCCTCTGCAAAACACACGTTAGTCATAGTAATCACGTATTGTCATTAATCACCGAAACCCAACTAGGGGCCTAGATGCTTTCAGACTTTTTTGACCCCAAATTTGACTACTTGTCTTGTTCAAAAATTTTGTGCAAACATAGTCAAATTTAAGTCATTCTTGAAGAACTTTTATTAATAAAGCAAACCATGACAAAAGAAATAATATTTTACACAAATTTTTGAATAAGACGAGTGATCATGGTGTCAAAAAAAAGTCAAACGTCTTATAATTTGGGACGGAGAAAATATATTTTTATAATAAATTTATTTGAAGACATAAATGCTAATAATATGTTATAAATTTAATTAAACTTAAATTTTTTGACCGACACGCATCCTATAATTACATTCTTTTACGGACGGATATAGTACTGTACAAAGGGAAAGTCGACGAATGAATGGTGACGGATTGGCCTCAATATCCAATACTGAAAGAGTGCCATGGTCCTGGCTTCCCTCTGCCTCTGAGGAAGGGCTGCGTCAACGAATCAAGGCTCAAGGGCGAAAGACTCGCCGTTGCCCAGAAACATGTGAACTCGTCATCGTCAATGATGAAACGGGGACTGCAGTCCCTCTGGGATGCCGGATGCCCTTCCCATTCGGAGAAAAGAATGTCGATGCTCTGCTAGCCCTGCAACAGTCTTACGTACAATTTAAAGTTGGGGAGTATAAAACAATGCCAAAGCCCCTCTCCTGTATGGCTATTTGCTAGGGCGCTTCCGATTGTAGGGTTTGTTTACTTGGAAGGTCGATGATTTCTGTCTGACTAGCCATGTTGGAAGAATTTGTGTTTGGTTGGAGGTCATTGCAAAGTAGTGTTCCTTTTGTTTTCTCCTACAATTTTTGCTCAATATAGTACGGCTGAGATTGATACAGTACTATTTCATTGGTTCACATTTGCTCTACAAAAACCTATAAGAAAGAAAAAAAAATACAATGTTTTATACTCGTCCGAAAGGGCATTACACTTCTCTGGCACCAGGGCCCTGCTCATGTTAGAGGTATCCATAAAGATAAGTTAGAGCAAAATAGACAGATGTGCGACACTATATAACGGTTTTAAGGTGAAAATTGGGTATGATAATGAAAATTGGGCATGAGTATCTACCCCTCTATAATACACTAGCTAAAATAAATCTACAGCTACACAACAAATGCCTACTCCATAGTCATGACCTATACTACATCTACACCCATGAATGCACAAAGAAAATGTAACACCATCAAAACGGATGCACCATATTATCTCTTACCCATTCTCTCTCATTACTCATCCAAATCCGACGGCTCATGTGTGTATGCCCTCCATCGCCCACGCCCACGCCCAGCGGCGGCGGTTCGATCCCGTGAGGGAGTTTTTTTTCCGAATTTTTTTTGAAACACAATCCACTGCTTCCTCGCCCTGTCTTCCAGCCATGACGGCGACTCCTCCGATTCCTTCCCTCTCTCTCACTCGCATACGGAGCCGGGAAGCGGGGCAACCGTGCGGGGGTGCCAGCCGAGGGCACGCCCCAGCCGCGGGCACGGGGCCACGGCGAGCTGAGGCCATCACCGGCCGCGTGCTCAGGGCCGCCGGCTCGGGCTGCCATGGCAAGGAGAAGGCTTCTCGCGCTCGCGTTCCGGATCCATGGGAGGCCTCAGGCGTCGCAGCCGTAGTGGCGACCCCTGCCCCGGTTGCTGTCCTCAGCGGCCTCAGGTTTCACACGGCCGGTCACCAGGAACCCTGCTTCCTATCAATGGGATCGATTCGGAGGTTAGGGTTTGCCCATCCGTCTTGGTTTACCTTAAAGGCGTGTTTTTTTACATCTCGAAAAGTTTGGATCAGCAAAATATTTTAGGCTATACTGTGGTGGTAAGAGATACCTATTTCATCGGATAGAGGTAGCAACGGCGTTAGCTGTGCCAAATTGTCGAGCTGTAGTGGAATTTGATTTGTTAGTGACCTTTGTTCTTTGTTTGGGAGAAATAAAAATAGTTTGTATCGATGAATTTGATAAGATGAGACCTGAAGACAGGTAGGCATCAATCAATTTATATGTTTGGTGAAACTAGAATAAACATATTACATCTCCTTTTTTGGTCTGCTCTCGAAACCACATTAACACAGTCCCCGTTTTCTTATGCTACTATTCCAGAGTTGCAATTCATGAGGCCATGGAGCATCAGACAATATCTATTGTCAAAGCTGGCATTCCAACAGGACTCAATTCGAGGACTTCAGTTCTTGCAGTTGCTAATCGAATTGCAGGACTCTATGATGATCTTATGGTTGGTAAACATGTTTTTATTGACTCAATAAGTATCCATCTTTTTAAAGTATATAAACTGTTCAGACGATCATTCTTTTGATGCTCATCAGACCGCACGAGATAATATTGGCTTCAGACGACCATTCTTTCATGATTTGGTCTAATGTTTATCATCAAAGATATCAGAATGTATGATCAAGATAAGGTATGAAGCAACATTATTTCTACAGCTTTTCTATTCTAGCTACTGAGTACATTGAGTACTTTTAATTTTAGAAAAATAATAAAAAATCATAGAAGGTTGGAGATTTTTGTTGGCTTATTCTGGCTATATACATAGTGGAGCAGCTTATCTATATGAACTTTGGGCATTATGAGGTTTCTCTTGTCATCTTTGCAGTCATGGAGGAGTCACCAAAATTTAGGAGAAATCAGCCATCGTCGAGGCCTTCCCCGCCGATTGCATGACTTATTTTAGTTTTATGATTTATTTTTTCTAAGCATGATTTATTTTAGTTTTATGATTTATTTTTTGACGCCATCATAGCATTAGCACGGGCAATATGCTTTTAAGAAAATGTTGCATTTTCATGTAAATTTAAAGTGTCAGTTGGAAATATGAACTGATCTTTCATCATGATTTCCCTGTGTTCAGGTTGTTGAAGCTGCACTTATTTCTAGAATACAAAGATTGGAGCAGAGACTAATGGAAATTGAGCCTCATGTGAGTCTCGGCGTCCTTAAACTTTTTATATTACATATAACTCTTGCTCTTCTTGTAGAAAAAACTGTACACGATGGTGTGTGTTTTATTGCATACTCCATTTAAGCATTGTCACTTACATGCTTCTCAATCATTGGCTTCAGACCTTTAAGCTGTTACTCACATCCCGTATTTTCTTGGGATTTCAATTTAGTCAACTTTCATTATAGTGCACACAGAGGAATTCAAACAACAATGCTTCCAGTTATTTCCATCTCCTATATGCCTTCCAGAAGCCCAACTGCAAATTCACAGCCCAAATATCATTGCAGCACTTTCAGAAAGTTAATCCACTAATTTGTCGTCAGCTTTTGACTCTGCTCCTTTGAGATACAAGTAGGAAGAGCCCTACCAAGTTGATTCTTCATTTTCAATGTGCCCCTCTAGGTATGGTGGACTTAGTACTTCACTACTGCAATTAGTAGTTTTTTGCTTTCATTTCATTGTGAAATGAAGTTTATGAGCCGCATAGGTCTTTGCATTTGTGTTGAATCATATATTACGCAAGCACTTAAAACTTCGATGACAAATATTGCTTTCCACTTGCATCTCAGGTGGCTACATTGCTAGAAGAGTTCTACCAAATCGATTGACAGCTGATGTGCTGGAGCAGCTTCGTCTAAGTAAACAAGCATTGGTATAAAAACTACGTTCTGGAATCAATTTCAGCGGCCACTTCTCAAACTTTATTTTGATTTTATTTATGTATGTATGTACTCATGTGTCAAGGTTGAGCTGGGTTCACGAGCAGGTGACCTCAAACAGATGCTTATTGATCTCCGGGATGAAATTGCACACTTGATAGATTGAGTGATAACATGACCTATGCATGAGTGTTTGCATGAAGTGGTAATTTTCTTAATCTTTGTATTTTAGGGTTTCTGATGATAACTTGTTGTGAATACCATGTACTAATTTATTGCCGTCGGTGTTTTGTTCACTGGACAACCAAAGAGATCTGGGATTCAAGATTGAGGACTCACAAACTGACTGTTCTGGAAAATATGATGTCACTTCGAAGGAAAGCATCTGGTAATATACCTTCAGAAAGCAGTGATTCATCTTTTGCTACTGTTGATGGCAATAATTCCATGGAAAATTTCTGCATTCCTGGAGTCTGTGAAAAAAAAAAAAAACTGGGGTGGCACTCCTGATTAAAGCAAAACAAATGCAGTGGTCTTTGCTTGCCATGATTGCTTCATGCTTTCCAGCCGCAAGGTAATAACTTGAGCATAGTATGATTTTTTTCTAACAATATTTTGCATGCTCTTGAAATGTTTTTGCCTTCCTGCTCCCTTCTTTCCTTCATTCGTACTCTCCAGGTCAGCGGTAATTGTTTATTTAGTTTGTGATTTTTTTTTCTCAAACATGCAGAAGAACTGAGTGTCATTGCATCAAGATTTAATTTGCAAATAATATTCAACTAATTTGAGTATTTCTTTCTTACCTTGAAAGGCATTTTCTCAAATGTGTCTGTCCGAGGCTTTTGTGCATTTGTCATCGTTTTCAGCGAGAATAAAAGATGAAGCCTCTACTCACGCCTTGTTTAGTTCTATCTTAAATTCCCAAAAAGTGTTACAGTACTTATCACATCGAATGTTTGTGGCCCGTGCATGAAGCATTAAATGTAGACGAAAAAAAACTAATTGCACAGTTTGGTGGAAAATTACGAAACAAACATTTTGAGCCTAATTAGTCCATGATTAAACACTAATTGTCAAATAAAAACAAAAATGCTACCGTATCCCTAAATTCCAACTACCTGAAACTAAACAGACGCTCAGCTAAACTCTTCCAAAGAAGAGTTATAGCAGAATGGGTGGCCATTACAGCTGCAGATGCTGTCCTCTCAACCTGTTCAACAATTTATGAGAAGAGGTGTTTACTGCAGCTTCTTTCAGCAGTGGATTTTGCTGATGGTGGCACTTCATCATCTTGGTCCGCGTTTAGTTCCGCAAAGTTTACAGCCATAGTGCACGATTCTTCACTGTAGCATTTCGTTTGTATTTGTAAATTATTGTCCAAATATTGACTAATTAGGCTCAAAAGATTCGTCTCGCAAAGTTAAAGTAAATTGTGCAATTAGTTTTTTATTTCGTCTACATTTAGTACTCCATGCATGTACCGTAAGTTTGATGTGACGGGAAATCTTTTTTTTTTATAGTGCACTTTTGGAGAACTGAACAAGGGCTTACTTTAGCCGAAGATATTGGAAGAGTAATCTGTCTGAACCTTCTTTCGCTCCGTTCGCTGGTTTGAAACTTGGCTGAAAAACACTGTTCCAGCTGGTTTGTTGTGAGAGAAAAACATTGTTCGACTTGTTTGATAAACAGTAACTTGAGAGTGAAATCAGCCGGCTGGCTGGTCTGGTTCAGACCAGCGAACAACTGGAATGATTTGATGGATGATGCTTCTCTTTGTGCTTGTAGGATTGTAGCTCTTCTTTGTGCCTATCAACATGTACTCTGTTTTGCACTTTTGCTGTGATGTTTATTGTTTTGATATTTCTAGATCCTATGATAGCAACCTGGAATCATGTGATTGGAAATATTACGGTTTATGGGATTCCAAATTATGGGTTTATGGCAATGGCAAGTAGTTCATACACTAATTGCTCTGGCTTTTCCAAAAACAAGGTGCTAAATTATATTTATATGATATGGTTTTATGATTTATTTTTTTAAATGTCATCGTAGCGTTAGTATAGACAATATACTAGTATTTTGTTAATATCGAGTAAAGTCTACTCCTAGAAAGAATTTTGGACATGTAAATATCCAATAAGGCACAACACAACAAGGTTTTACATTTAAAAAAAAAAAAGACATTTGCATCAGACAGAACTCAAAAAAGCGTACAGGTGGCACTAGTACTCTAGACAGCAGAGTTCCTCACTCCCCGTCCGGGGCCGCCGTCTGCTGAGCTCAACGGCTTTCTCCTGTGCTGCGTGCGCATCGTGCGGCGGCCGCTGTGGGCGCAGACCCCGACGAAAACGGCAGAAAATTTGAATTCCCTCTGGCTCCTCGCCGCCGCACCATGCTGCATCTCATGTCATCCTGTGTGCACCACGAAACGCAAAACTCCAATCCACGCCTCCCAAAGCTCTACCCCTCAAACACCACCACCGCATCGGTTCGCCGTTGAGCCGGTGACCTCCCTCTCCCTCCCCACCGCATTCCAAGTTCCCATTCACCCCGTTTGAATCCCATGGGGCTCTGTTTCAGCAAGAAGCAGCAAGCGAAGCGCCGAGACGGGGAGCCGTCGAGTGACTCCAAGAAGAGCGGCGGCCGGAAATCCGGCATGGACACAGTGTTTGTCGCCGATGCGAAGAAGGCGCCTCAGGCAAAGGCGCCGGTGCCGCCCAAGAAGGCTGTAGCCAGGCCGGAGGAGCCGACAGCCGACAAGAGGACGGTGTTCGTTGTCAAGGCCGCGGCGGCGGCTGCGGCCGCCGAGGTCGCGGCCGCCTCGAAGGGCGGGCGTGAGGAGGCGGAGGCGAAGAGGGCGGCGCCGGAGGAGGAGCCGAGGCCCGTCGCCGTGGGCCGGGCGCCGGTGCGGACGTCGAGCTGCACCAAGGAGGAGGTGGACGCGATCCTGATCCAGTGCGGCCGCCTCAGCCGGAGCTCGTCCGCGTCGGGGAAGGCGCCGTCGGGCGAGCACCGGAGGTACGCCGGATCCAAGCGGAGCTACGACTTCGACCACGAGAGAAGGGGCGGCGGCGGCGATGTCGACGAGTGCGATTGGGGCAGGGAGGGGGCCGTGGTGGCCAGGTCCTCCCCGCGCCGGAGGACGCCGGAGCGGAAGCGCTCGTCGAGCCACGATGGCCGCACTGGCGGCGGGAGCGGGAGCCGGAGCCGGAGGATTAGCCGGTCGCCGGGGCGGCGGGCGGACGTCGTCCCCGCCGCGGGGAGCTCCGGGACCGGCGAGCGAGGCGCGAGGCAGCAGCCGGGCAAGATGGTGTCGGTCCCGGCCAGGGAGAAGGGGCGCCCGCCGTCGCCCGTGAAGGCTGCGTCGTCTGGCAAGAGGTACCCATCGCCAAGGTCGAACTCGCCCGCGAGGGCAGCGGCCTCGGGGAACGAGAATGCCGGGGCGCAGTCGACGCAAGGGCCATCGCTGAGCCGCAGCTCCTCGAGGAAGGCCGAGCAGTCGCCATTCCGTCGCAACCCCATGGTGGAACTCGACGAGAATGCGCTCGGCAACAACCACCATCACAATGGCAAGCCTCTAAAGGTATGGATCCACGAAAGTTAAGAATTTTCCTCCATTGCCGCCCTCAGTTTCCCCACCAAATTTGCTGAATCTTCCAAATGACTTGCAGAAATCCGCTGATGGTGCCGTTGCAATTGCATTGCCACAGAAGACCGCGGAGCGGGCAAAGGATCAGATCCCCAGCTACCAAACTGCGAAGGAGGAGATTGTGGAGGAGGCCGTGGCTTCGGACACCAAATCAGCGCCAGCAAGGATGAACGCGACCCACTCGGTGAGCATTGTGGCCGAGAACGTCACCAATCCGAGGCCGGGGAGCCGGTCGTCGAGGCGGTCCTCACGCGACTTCGAGCACAACGGCAACACCTACGCATCCCTGCTACTGGAGGACATCCAAAACTACCACCAGCAGAGCACCAGCGCTGCCACTGCCACTGAAGCGCCGACCTTCGCGCTCCCGGCGTGCGTGTCGAAGGCCTGCTCGATCCTTGAAGCGGTCGCCGACCTCAACTCCTCGTCGTCCGAGAACAAGAGCTTCGAGCTGGAGAGGTCGGTCAACGACAAGGAATCCGTCAACGGGAGGTACGGCGGCAAGGGTGCGGGCACCACCCTCGTGGTGGAGTCGGAGGTCAGCGTGAAGGACGACCTCATGGAGCCGAGCATGCACAAGTACGTCTCCGTGCGTGACATCCGCGGGGAGACCGAGCCGCAGGAGTCAGCGGGGAGCAACAGCTTTGCCGGCAACGCCTGGACGTGCTCGTGGGAGCCCAATTCCGTCGACTCCACAGACCGTACCAGGACGGCCTCGCAGTCGTACAACGGTGACGAGGTGGAGCAGTCATGGCAGAGCAAGCAGAAACCGTCGTCCTCCCAGGAGCCCAGCCACCGTGGTTCTACTAGCAATGTTCAGGTCCAGCGCGTGCGCGGTGCTCACCGCCTCAGCGGCAGCAGCAGTGCTATCATCGGCCAGTCCGATGTTCGCGGTGCCTCGGCGACTTCGTCCATCGCTTAAGGATGCAACTGGAGGTTTTAGGTGCCATGCTCTAGTTGGTCATGGTAGTTCCTGGTTCTCAAGTTGTAATGGCAAGATAGGTTGCTGTGTTCAGACTAGTGTTTAAGCATTTGAATTCTTTGCTTAGTTTGATGATATACATTGTTCAGATGTAATCAGGAGTGACATTGGCAATGTATACTCTTTCGTTCACCTGTTAATCCGTAGCGTTCGGCTGATGGTTTCGTTCACCTGCTTATGTTCTACTTTTCTTTATGGGTGTGAAAATTTTTGTTTTGTAATTGGATTTGTCTCTGTCACTATCAAATTATCAATATACTTGTATCCTGATTTCCCAAGTTCATATAAACTAAGTTGCTTAGCACCAGTTTAGTAAGTGAGAGGTAACTTGTCAATTTTTAGCAAGTTGCTTTCATAGTTCAGTCGGTAAGTCGGTTAGAGCTCCCACAAACACCCAGCTCAGTAAGTGAGAGGTAACCTGTCAATTTTTATCAAGTTGCTTTCACAGCTCAGTTGGTTAGAGCACCCGTTTAGTAAGCGGGAGGTCTTGAGTTCAACTCTGAAAGCAATTTTTTATAAAATTTATTTTTACATTGCATTTTACCTTATATTGAAATGACTAAATTTATTTTTACATTGCATTTTACCTTATTTTCAAATTACTGGACTCTCATATTTTTTTTCAAATTTTATTTCTGCATTGCATTTTACCTCATTTTCAAACGACTGAACTCATATTTTTCTGAAGCTCTTTTTTAAGATCAAACTCATTTCTTACCTCATATTTTTTCATACACTTTTTTTGACCGAGCTCTTTTCTAACTTGTTTAACAACCTAGCTCTTTTCTTACATTTTTAATAACCGAACTCTCTTGTTTCCAAGCTCTTGCTAATTTGTATTGCGATTTTTCTTACCTCTTGTTTTACTCCCTTTATCCATAAATAAATTAATTAGTTTAAAGTCAGTCATTTTTATTTTAATTAATTAAATTCATAAAAATTCAAATATTTATGGCCCAGGACTCTCTTCTTTTCAAGCTCCTTCTAAAGTTTTTTTTTTGTCGTGGGCTTAACATTACAGCCCATCTCTATATAGGAATCCTGCAATTAAAAACGGGCTAATGGATAGGGCCACGTCGCCCGTTAGCCCACTGCCCGTCCTATCCGGCCAAGATGCAATATCAACCGTTGGATCGGGGCTGTAGCGGGTGTCTTACCCGATAAGCCGCGAAACCCTGACACGCGAATGCTCCTGAACCAGCTCGGTTGAGCACTTCGTTCCTCTGCCTCGGGCCGCACTGCTCTCCTTCTCGAAGGCCCATCAGTCTCACCCACGTGATTTTTTTTAATTTTAACACTTTTTGAAAACTAAATTTAAATCTAACACTGTAAATTTTTTTTAAAAACTAACACTTTTAGCCGCACCTATTGCCCTGGTGCGGCCAAATGCCTGTGTCGCGTCATGCATGGTGGCGGCGACCGGAATCGCGATCGTTGACGTGGCAGGGCTCTGTCGCGCCACCGATCTTAGCACGGTAGTGCCACGCCACGGCGCATGGCGCGGCAGGGCCAAATAAATATCACGAGCGAGCCCGCCCGCCCGCACGCACGCCTGCCCGCCCGCCCGTCAGCCGCACGCGCCCGCCGCCAGCGCCCACCGCCAGCCCGCCCATGCCGCACCCACCCACTCCCCAAACAGCGCCCGCGCCGGCCGCGCCACGAACACCGGCACGTCAAGGCCCCCCGCTCCTAAGGTACCTCCCTCTCGATTTCATGTTATTTTGATTATTATTGATTTAGGATAATTAGTGATTTAGGATAGTCAGTAATTTAGGATAGTTAGGGTTTTATGATTGTTATTGATTTATGATAGTTAGTGATTTAGGATAGTTAGGTTAGTGAATTTATTTATGATTTACATAGGTAGTTTTTAGGTTTGAGGTTGTGTGTTCTAGTATAGTTAGGATTTTAGGTTTAGGGATTGATTAGATATTTATTATTTAGTTTATAGTTAGTTATTTAGTTTGGGATTTTGGGTATAGATACTAGTTTACAAATGTCAGTACTTACTAATGCGTGATACGTCGATTTTGATGACTTCATGAAGTTTCGTCAAATGCTTATATTCCTAGTGAAGTTGTTTATGTTACTAGTACGTGATATGTCTGTTAATGTTACTTTGAATATATGCATGTGCTTTTATATTGTGTTCGTATTGCATAACAAGTAGTTTAAATTTTGCAATGCTACATAATGTTAATTTGAATTTTATTAATTTGAATACTCTAACGCTTTGTTTATCAATTTGTAACAGGATAGCCCCTCCCACGCAGCACCTGTTGTACCCCATTCTTGAGGTGGAGTACGATGACCAGCACCGAGCACACATCTTGAGTGACAACGATTCAGAGGTGGCCTTGCCTACTTTGAGGCCCCGCACACACACCAGGGCGCACCAGTGGGACGAGCGTTACGTGCCGTACATATGGCGTGCCGGCTTCCTCGAGCTTGTCCGTGTTGTCAACCACGGTCTTCCGCCCCTTGACCCAGTACTACTTACTGCAGCTGTAAACGTGTGCGAGTGCATTCTTTGTACGTAAACTTTCTTGTAACAAATTTGATGCAACTAATAGTTGTTCTATTCTTATAACAGGTGGAGGCCTGAGACCCATATGTTCCACCTACCTTGTGACAAGATGACATTGACCATGCAGGACGTGAAGGCTATTTTTTTGCCTTCAGTTGGGGGGACTTTCAGTGACAGAGATAGTTGACAAAGATCACTAGAGGGAGCTGGTGGCTCAATTTACTGGCTTTCTTCCACCGGACGACGAGGCTTCCAAGAAAAATAAGTGAGAAATTCAAGCCTATTTAATATTTGCATTGCTTTTCTGCAGCCATCGGGTCTCATTTTCTTTGGTCAATTTTAGGAAAAGTTTTGGTGTTTTGTTGTCCTAGATCATAGAGCGTTTTGATTACTTGGACCCACAGACTGAGGAGGCTCTGATCGATAGGTTCGCTCGAGTGTGGCTCTGGCACTTTCTTGGTGCTTTCCTCTTCCTAGACGCCTCGGGCAACACCATCAGCTGGATCTTCCTTGACATACTACGCCAGTCGTGGAAGAACATAGCGACGTATAGCTAGGGCAGCGCAGTCCTGGCATGGACGTATCGACAGCTATGCGTTGTCTGCCATCGCACCTCAGGGTATGCGAACCTTGGGGGTTGCTCAAACCTACTCTAGGTTTGGTGTTGGGAACGATGGCCCATTGGGAGACCCCTTAATACTGGTTTACCGGTAAGTACTTTGGTTCATTATATTCTTCGATATGGTTACATATGATGAGTTTATTAATGGCTAATTCATTATCGTGTTCAATGCAGCAATGGAACGGACATGATACACTCCCTACAACTCTGTTTATCTAGACAGAATCAGAGTTAGTTAGAGGGAATGCGAGGCGCAAATATAGGGAGTACACGGACGATCTCGACGTCCTGACATAGCACTAGGTTACGCTCTCTTTACTATCATACATGTGTCTTGTTCGATGTACACTATATCACAACCTAACTCAATTACGAAATATTCAGGTGCATTGGTATCATTGGGATGCTCTAGAGCTCTAGTACTATCTTAGTCCTGTCACTAGAGACGAGTTAGAGAAGTATCGCTGCAACGTCCCTCTTATTTTCTTCCACGTGGTCGAGATTCACTTGCCCATCAGGGTCTGCAGACAGTTTGGAAGAATGATAGGCTACCCACCACCGCTTTACTTTACCAACAAAGGATTACATGGGTGCGTTATCAATTAATAACAAAGCTATAATTCAGAGGTGTGTGTGGTACAACTAACATCGTTTTGTTGTAGGTATGACCGCAGGAAGAGGTACAAGACCAAGGATTGGCGCGTGACACACAACGCGCACATCCACTTGTGGGAGACTAAGGAACGGCAGTTGGTCCATGCGGGTCCTCCACACGACCATCACACCTTCGACGAGTACATACGGTGGCTTCACATGTCTACGAGGACACATATCAAGCCCCCGTACACTGAGGAGGCGATTGACGAGGACTCGGAGGAAGATGTCATCGAAGATGTGTATGACGTTACCACTAGGGAGGACACACAGCTACAGAGAGCCCCGCTTCAAAGATACGCGGTAAGATACTTGAATAGTATAATTTGTTATCCTTTTGGTATTAAATATATGTACTAAAACTGTCCAATCGCATTTCTGTACCCAGGCGACACAATTGTCAAGGATGTCCAACGAAGCAGCGTTCTGGCTTCACGAGTCTAGAGGGCAGGGACATGCGTTCTCACGGCTTTTGTGGAGGTAAACATAAACTAGTCAGTTTTGAAAATATTTCTTTAGTGTTTATGCATTTGAGAAATGCACTAACTTTAACATCTATTTATGTAGAAGGTGAATAAGAGTTGCAGGAAGCTAGCTCAGAAGCTGAGCTGTATGGACACTCCTTATGAGGAACCGCCACTCCCGGCACGGTCGGGTGGCACATCTTCAGCCTCTTTGAGGACACCAGTCGGCTCTTCTCAGCCGATGATAGGTGCCACTTCTGCGGTGCGTACACCACCACATCATAGCACTGGGAAGGACCCTGCAACCGAGGACGACGATGACGACGACCCCCTGGGCTTCCGCAGACAGCACGACTAGTGGGACGATTGACCGTAGGACGAGATCGGCATGTCTCAGCTAGGTGGTGCCCTGCTTGGTACCCAAGGAGCCTCACAGGTACTAACAAAGGTAGTTTCTTTAAATACATAGGCTACTTGAACTAATGATCATAAAGAATTCTAAGTAATCGTGCATATCATATACTTATAGGGTACGAGCCGTACGCACCGGCGACGCGACCACACCGACATTGGCTACACTCCCAATGTGTTGCCAACAAATCTGAAGAGACAGAGGCATCCGAGGGATCCTTACACTCCTAGGTCTTAGTTTATTAGGTCAAACTATTATTGGCGTTTGAAACTTGCAGGCTTAGTTGGTTATGTTATGTCGAACTTATGTCAAACCAATGAAAATATTATGTGGCAGCTTATCAACTTGCGCACGGACTTCATTTATTTGCTTCATATTCGTTTCAATGCGTCGCGGCATCACTGCATGCAAGATTAAGTAGCAACTAGTTCGGAAACCGACAGTCTCAGGGTATCTCGACGCCGGTGGCCGGCGTCTTATGCGAGGGGTCGAGGAAGCCGGGGTCCATGGTCGCGTCGCCGCCGATCCTACAATATGGGGCCAAAAAGCCAAATAAATAAGTTCGCTTAAAAAATATTTGTTTCAATCCGATCAAATTTTTCGTAATCGATTAGTTAACATGGTGGTTAACCGTATTATGAAAGACAGAAAAAATCATTGGCTTATCAAATTCTCTATTTGGCCGTGAGAAAAATTCAACAAAAGACAGAAATAAATCCAGTATTGATTTTACGTCAAGCAATACTTAGAATGACTCCCACTATCGATGCGACGCGTTCTGATTAAACCGTCCAGGTACCGCCAGGTGGGCGGCGGGCGCGGTGGCCAGGCAGGCTTGCTACTTGGCCAGGCGGGACTGGCTGCGGGGTTTTATTCGGCTCTGCCGCGTCTAGGTACCCTACAGGCCCTGCCACGTTAATGGTTAGCGAATCCAGTCGCCGTCATGTGAGCCCTCTGCCGTGCCACCATGCATGGCGTGGCACAGGCATTTGGCCGTGCCAGGGCAATAAGCGTGGCTAAAAGTGTTAGTTTTTAAAAAAAACAGACAGTGTTAGATTTAAAATTAGTTTTCAAAAAGTGTTAAAATTAAAAAAAAATCACCCACGCCGCCTGCAGTAACGCCGCCGCCACCCTCCCTTCCGCACTTCCCGTGAGCTCGCCATGCTCCTCCGGCTAATCCTCGCGAACTCGCTCGCGCGGGCGGGGAGATCGGCGAGGCCACGTGGGGGCGGCCAGTCGAGGGCGGTGAGACACGGGGACAGGCACGTGCGTCGAGTACATGCGAGCATGGTGGCCGGGGACTACGGTATGCTGCTCACGCCGCCAAGCATGCTCGAACTAGTTGCGCTGCCCGCTGGCTTCTTCCCTTCGTACGCCTCGCCGCCCGCACCTCCCTCCGCCACGGCCCTCGTCCCAGGCCTAACCACTTTGGCCCTTCCATAGTGATGCAAGTTGGGGGTCATCCCTCAACCACGGGCAGCAACACACGCAAGGAAGAAGATATTGTCGGGGACCTAATACCGGGGTACCCCAGAAGGTGGAACCAATTACCACTGAATGTGAAAAACTTCTGGACGCATAAGGGCACCGTTTCATCCCTTACTCGAGTGACAGGAGTTTGGTTCCGCCTCGCCCAATGCCTTTGTGAGATAAACTCTACCTCGCCCGAGGGCTCAGGGTTAATCTCCGTCTCTCCCGACGCCTTTGGGACAGGCTTGGTCTCACCCGAGGGCCGAGAGATAAACTCCGTCTCACCCGACGCCTTTAGGGTGGGCTCGGTCTCACCCGAGGGCTGAGGGATAGATTCCGCCTCGCCCAACCCCGGAGGGGTGAGGTCGGTCTCGCCCGAGAGATAGGAATTGGTCTCTGTTTTGCCCGACGGCAAGGAACGAGTCTCACCCTGCTCCATATCTAAAGATTGGATTCATCTTACCTGACAACTTCTCCCCATTCCCTCAAGATGAAAAGTACGGGGCAAGACAAGACGTTCGGGTCAACCATGGCTCCAAGGACCATACCCTACGCCCTGGCAGGAAAAGTATTACTAGGGGATGACGGGATAGGTGCTTTAGACCCTTCCGGGCACCGCAGAGACCGAAAGGTTGTACAGGTGCGTGCTCCTTGCCCTGTAGATTCGTAGGCGCCGCCTTCAAACCTGGGACACGGAACCCGACGAAGATATACGACAACCGCTATGCTCCAGAAAAGGATTTACTATCTCCACGAACGACGGATTTTTTGTCACCACGCTATGGACCCAAGGAGCGGCGCCCGCTTCCCGACCCCTCAGTTCCACCAAGTCAGAAGGCCTTGACCACAGCATTACGCCGGATCCCGACCCCTCGTCCCTCCGATGATGACTCACAAGAACCAGAAGGCATGTGGAGCAAGGCAAGGGGAGGCTAATAAGTCAAAACCACTGTGCTACAGCCCATACCCTGCGCAGGGCAACGTTCTGTGATCAACCTGACATTCTACGGAGACATCGATAGTATTGTAGGCACTTATCTTCCTTCGCACTCATCAGAATGAAGAAGGAGGATTGGGTAGACGTGAGCCACAAGAATAAGGTAGAGCCCTCATCCTTATAAAGCCGGCCCCTTCATCTATAAAAGGGGATGTGCTTCCTCCATCAGGGGGAGGGACTCTTGAGACCGAACAATACGACACATAGATACACATAGTCAAGTTGCTTCGAACCTCTTGACCTACCTTCAACCCTTCCATCAGAGACTTGGGACCAGTCCCTCTCTCTCTATTGTTTGTACCGCTTACTACAAACCGTTCACGGTGCTAATAACACGAGCAGCAATAAACTGGACGTAGGGACATTCGGCCCGAACCAGTATAAATCTTGTGTCCTTTAGCGCACCATCCGAGCCTAACGTGCATTACTATAAATTTACTTGTCGGTGCTCGTACGAAACACCGACAGTTGGCGCGCCAGGTAGGGGAGCTTACGCGTTCCAAATCAGGCCTCGGATGGCCACCCATGCAATCAGCTGGGCCCCGGGCGCACACGTGCGTTTCGGCGACCTGGATTTCATCATCACACTAGAAGGAGAGCTGGCGCTGACTCACTTAGCCACCCCCGTCTCTCCCTTCCATCAACCTCAGTCGTCTTAGGCTTGAGGGCCCACCAGGCAACTCCCTGGGAGTCCAGTCACCAAGGGAGGCCTCTCACAACGCCACCCTGTGTCTAGAAGGGTCCGTTCGGAGCGCCCCGATGGCGTTTTCGTTCGGTCTCCGTAACGCTGCGGCAACCGCTGGCCGCCTTCAGGCGCTACGTATGGTTTAGTCACCCACGGACATCGAGTTTGTGGGGACGATTGAGCACAATACGGAGACCCTCTATGGGCTCCTCAACGAGGAGCCAGGATCATTCTCTAGCTCGAATTCCAGTAGGGGAAGCCACCACCCTTCCCGGGAATGCTTCATGATGCAGACCCCCGAAGGTCACGTCGAAAGTGCCTCTAGGGAAGAGGTCACCCCTACAAACAACCCTGACAGTAGATCCGGGGAAGAGATGACAGCCCCATCTCGCCTAAGGATGGAGCAGCTGAGGGCTCGTCAGCAAGAGATCGATGAGGTCGGGCAGGGGCTCATTCGGGAGTACGCGGACATCAATCGCGAGATTGAATGCCATAAAGATGGGGGGGGCGCCACATCCTGCGCCGTACACCAAAGGATCCTCACCGACGATGGGGCCCTTCCTCACTTTGCCTGAGCCAGCCAGAACATCACCGCAGCAACCGCCTTGCTGCATGGCCTTCCAGAGGCCACAACGTCCGAGGATCGCCGCGCTCGCCGAGAAATTCGCACGTTGCTCGAGCGTGCAGTGGCACAGCAGGCAGAAAGTTCGTTGTCTCGATGACGCGAACCCAACACCAGCCAGCGCACGCCCTTAGTGCATCCCACCAAGGATGCATCCGTTCACCAAACACCGCCAGCCGGTAGGCAGCCCTCCGTCGTCCCAGTACATCAATGCCTCGGCCATGGCCGCGATGTACGCAGCATCATCGATGCTCGGAGATGTGCCCACGGCGACGATGGAGAAGCAGCGCGCCGCGGCTATCATCCCCGACGTGGCGGACGCTACGACAGCAACGAGGACCGGAGCCCGAGTCCCGGCCTGCCAGGCCCTCAGGCCTTCGGCCGACACATCCTCAACGCTGCGTTCCCCCTAAGGTATCAACCACCTACCAACATCCCTAAATATTCTGGCAAAACAAATCTCAGGCTTTGGCTCGAAGACTATCGGCTTGCATGTCAGGCCGGTGGTGCGAGTGATGACAATTTCATTATTCGCAATCACCTGCTGTTCTTGGCCGATTTAGCGCGAGCATGGCTGGAGCACCTACCGTCCAATGCTATTTAGAGTTGGGCGGATCTGACGGAGATCTTCATGGGCAACTTCCAGGGCACGTACAAACGCCCTAGAAACCCATGGGACCTCAAAAACTGCCGCCAGAAGGCCGATGAAACCCTTCGTGGGTACATTTGGCACTTCTCTCGACAGTGCAACGAGCTCCCTAATGTCGCCAACGCCGACGTGATAGGAGCCTTTCTGTTCGGAACAACCTGCGAATCCCTGGTCCACAAGTTAGGACGTAGGGGCCCGCAAACTACCAAGGAACTCCTAGACATCGCCACCAGTCACGCCTCTAGAGAGGAGGCGGTCGGAGCCATCTTTGATCGCTCCGACAGAAAGATGAGGCGGGACGAGGACGCCGGCGAAGGCGCCTCCAACCGTCTCGCCAAAAAGAAAAATAAGAAGCAACGGCGCGACAACTCGCTCGTGGCCGCTGCCGACCGCAAAGGTGGCCAGAAGCCCGCGGAAGGCACTCCGAACCACTTTGAGAAAATGCTCGAGGGGCCATGCCCAAACCACGCCTTCTCGGCCAAGCATCTATACAATGATTGCGGCCTCATGCGCAAATACTTGGCCGAGGGCCTCAACAAAGGGGAGCAGGGGAAGGAACCTATTCCCGCCACAGATGATGCAGAGGAGAAGGACGACGCCTTCCCAACACTGAACGGCGCCCTCATGATCTTTGGAGGATCAATGGCCTATGACTCCAGGCGCCGCCAGAAGGTCGCGCGTCGCGAGGTCTATACCGCCGGACCAGCCACGCCAGCCTTCCTTCGGTGGTCGGAATCTGCCATAACCTTCAATCGGACTAACCATCCAGATGTCGTCCCACACCCGGGAAGGTACCCGCTTGTCGTCGATCCGATCGCCGGTCCAAAGTGGCTCACCAAAGTACTGATGGATGGGGGCAGCGGCCTCAACATCATGTATGCCAAAACGCTCGACGAGATGGGTGTCGACCGAACGAACCTCCGTCCCATCCGAGCACCTTTCCATGGTGTCATGCCTGGTAGGCAAGCCGTACCACTGGGGCAGATCGACTTGCTTGTCACTTTTGGGGATCGGTCCAACTACCGGACTGAGACCCTCACCTTCGATGTAGTGGGGTTCTCGGGGACTTTCCACGCCATCCTGGGGTGACCATGCTACGTGAAGTTCATGGCCGTTCCCAATTATACATACCTGAAGCTGAAGATGCCGGGCCCCCACGGGGTCATCACCATCGGCACCTCCTTCCAGCGCGCTTACGAGTGCGAGGTCGAAAGCTGCGGACATGCATCCACAGTCATCGCCTCCGAAGAGCTCGCCACCCTCAGGGAGAAGGTCGTCGAAGAGGCACTCGACGCAAAGAAATCAACCGGGTCGTTCGAATCGGCAGAAGGCTCCAGGGAGGTCCTCTTGGATCCCAGCAACTCTGAGGGCAAAAAAGTCCATATCGGGACCGCGCTCTCCTCCGAATAGGAAAGCGTGCTTGTCGACTTCCTCCGCGCCAACAAAGACATCTTTGCGTGGAAACCCTCGGATATGCCGGGCATCCCGAGGGAGGTCACCGAGCATACTCTCTAGATCCTCCCGGGCTCCAAGCCGGTGAAACAACGCCTGCGCCGCTTCGACGAGGAGAAACACAGGGCCATCGGTGAGGAGATAGCCAAACTACTGGCCGCAGGATTCATTAAGGAAGTATACCACCCAGAGTGGTTAGCAAATCCTGTTCTTGTCTGAAAAAAGAGCGGGAAATGGAGAATGTGTGTCGATTATACTGGCCTCAACAAAGCGTGTCCAAAGGATCCGTTTCCTTTGCCACGAATAGACCAAATAGTTGATTCCACCTCGGGGTGTGAAACCCTCTGCTTCCTTGACGCATACTCTGGCTACCATCAAATCACGATGAAAGAGTCCGACCAGCTTGCGACATCTTTTATCACCCACTTCGGATCGTTTTGCTATGTTTCAATGCCATTTGGTCTGAAGAATGCTGGGGCAACGTACCAGCGCTGTATGCTTAATTACTTTGGAGACCTCATCGGGCGAACCATTGAGGCCTATGTCGATGACATCGCAGTCAAAACCAAACGAGCTAACCACCTTGTCGCTGACCTGGAGCAAACCTTTGCAAAACTCTAGGCAAACGGCATCAAACTCAATCCCAAAAAATGTGTTTTTGGGGTCCCGAGGGGCATGCTGCTCGGCTTCATTGTCTCTGAGCGTGGCATCGAAGCCAACCCGGAGAAGATATCAGCCATAACAAGGATGGGCCTGATCCAAAACATAAAGGGGGTTCAGCGGATCACAGGGTGCCTCGCCGCCCTCAGCCGATTCATTTCACGCCTCGGTGAACAAGGACTCCCCCTTTATTGACTCCTAAAGAAAGCTGACCGCTTCGAGTGGACGGCCGAGGCTCAGAATGCGCTTGACATGGTTAAGCGATTTCTAACTAAACCACCGGTCTTAGTTCCTCCATGCAACGGAGAATCCCTCCTACTGTATATATCGGCCACCACCCAAGTGGCTAGCTCCGCCTTAGTAGTAGAGCGAGAGGAAGAGGGGCATGCCTTCGAGGTGCAGCGCCCTGTGTATTTCATCAGCGAGGTGTTATCCGACTCCAAAACCCACTACTCCCAAATCCAGAAACTGCTCTACGCCGTCCTCATCACCAAAAGGAAGCTACGCCACTACTTTGAGTCACACCCCGTGATAGTAGTGACGTCGTTCCCCCTCGGCGAGGTCGTCCGTAGCCATGACGCTACGGGAAGAACTGCAAAGTGGGCACTCGAGCTGATGGATCAGGGCATTTCCTATGCTTCCTGAACAACGATCAAATCTCAGGTACTAGCTAACTTCATCGTGGAGTGGACCGAGGTCCAGATGCCACCAGCGGCCGTCGATCAAGAGTACTAGATAATGTACTTCGACAGATCACTGATGAAGAAGGGCGTCGGAGTAAGACTAGTCTTTGTATCTCCCCTCAGGATCCACATGAGGTACATGGTTCAGCTCCATTTCCCCTCGTCAAACAATACTGCAGAATACGAAGCGCTCATCAGCGGCCTACGAATCGCCATCGAGCTAGGCATCCGACGCCTCAACGTCAGGGGTGACTCTCAGCTGGTCATCAACCAGGTCATGAAAGAGTCATGCTGCCACGACGCCAAGATGGAGGCATACTATCAAGAAGTCCAACGGCTAGAGGACAAATTCAACGGCCTCAAACTCAATCACATCCCCAGGCGCCTCAATGAAGCAGCCGACACGCTCGCAAAAGCAGCATCCGGCTGAGAGCCAGTCCCAACTGGCGTCTTTGCCAGTGACCAACACAAACCCTCGATACGCTACGTGGGGTTAGAACAAGCCGACGATGGCCCTTCTAGTCCAACCCTAGGGGCCGATCCGCCAACTGCTCCGCCCGACCCCAAGGTCATGGAGCTTGAAGAGGACCCAGCAGTGGAGTCCGACCCTCCCGATGACTGGAGAACGCTTTACCTCGACTACCTCCTCCATGACACACTACCGGTAGACAAGACAGAAGCCCGACGGCTCGCACGACGCGTCAAGTCCTTCGTTCTTGTAGAAGGCGAACTCTACAAACGGAGTCACAGCGGAATTTTGCAACTCTGTATTCCTGGCGAACAGGGAAAACTCCTGCTGAGCGACATCCACGGTGGAGTCTGCGGTCATCATGCCGCACCAAGAACGTTGGTTGGGAATGCATTCCGACAAGGTTTCTACTGGCCCACCGCAGTAGCTGATGTCGAGCAAATTGTACGCACCTACAAAGGGTGCCAGTACTACGCTCGGCAAACACACCTCCTAGCCCAAGCTCTCCAGATGATCCCCATCACGTGGCCCATCACGGTCTAGGGGCTCGACCTGGTTGGGCCACTCAAAAAGGTGCCCAGGGGCTTTACCCACCTGCTTGTCACCATAGACAAGTTTACAAAATGGATTGAAGCTCGACCTATATCCACGATCAAATCTGAGCAAGCCGTGCTGTTCTTCCTCGACATCGTCCATCGCTTTGGAGTACCGAACTCCATCATCACAGACAACGGCACGCAGTTCACCGGTAGGAAATTCATTCGATTTTGTGATGAACAACACATTCGGATCGATTGGGCAGCCGTCGCACACCCCTGGACGAACGGGCAGGTCGAGCGCGCAAACGGTATGCTCCTTCAGGGCCTCAAACCTAGAATTTTCAACCGATTGAACAAATTCGGCGCACGCTGGCTAGCTGAGCTCCCGGCCATGCTCTAGAGCCTAAGGACAACTCCTAGCCGGGCCACCGGCTACACACCTTTCTTCATGGTCTATGGTTCTGAGGCTGTTCTCCCAACGGACCTCGACTACGGAGCACCAAGAATCAGAGCATACGACGAACAGGGGGCCGAAGCATCTCACCAAGAAGCCATGGACCAGCTAGATGAAGCCCGCAACATCGCCCTCCTCCGTTCGGCTAAGTACTAGCAGGCGTTGCGATGGTACCATAGCCGACGAGTGCGGGGTCGAGCCTTCAACGTCGGAGACCTCATCCTCCGTCTTATGTAGAGCAACAAGGACCGCCACAAACTCTCCCCACCCTGGGAAGGGCCCTATGTCATCGTGGAAGTACTTTGCCCAGGCGCCTACCGGTTGAAAACCATCAACGGCAAGGTCTTCACCAATGCCTGGAACATCGAGCAGCTACGTCGTTTCTATCCTTAAAATAAGCTTACGCTCTTCCTTATCAGATTTTGTCATAACAAAACCCTGATCCTTAGTGACTTCCGACCCCTGCAAATTGTGAAGGGTCAGACCTCACTCGGGGGCTAGCGCGTGATCGTAACATATGACATATGTAATACAAGTATTACACTTGCAAACAACCTCCTGTGTTATATTTACAAACATTCTCTAAGTTTTCCATTCGCCTCATAAACGAGTCCCAAGGGCTAAGATTTTGGGAACCAATTTTGAATACAACTGGTAGGACTGCGAGACACCCACACCCCAGTGGCTGCAACCTCTTTGCTCACCAGTTCAACCAGAATTAGTTCGCCCACGTTCCTAGCTTCTTATGACTTAGACCATGAGAAGGGTTGGAAAACACTAAAATCATTCCTACAGAAAGGAGAAAGATAAAAATTGCTTGCCATAAGCAAAGGATGTAATTTTGTTCTTTTTTTGCACAAATTCGTCACTTACAAAGCGATTTCATTACAAAAAGGAACAATATACTTATAAATTCAGAGGACTGTTTACTCGAGGGCTTCCCCACAAAGTTATTTCATTACAGTCTCTGCTTAGCTCTACTACAAGTATTACTGCGGTCGCCGTACCACGCTCTCCATCGGCGATGCCCGAGGCATGTACATGGGCCAGCTCGTCTACTGTGGTTACCGCACCACGCTCTCCATCGGCAACCCCCGGGGCATGTACACGGGCCAGCTCGTCTACTACGGTTGCCGCGCCACGCTCTCCATCGGCGACGCCCGGGGCGTGTACATGGGCCAGCTCGTCCACTGCAGTCGCCGTGCCACGCTCTCCATCAGCGACATCCCGATATCCCGCCGCTTCGCTGGATCCTCAAAGGCGCCACCATCTGCGACGCCTCCACCAGAGCGTCTAGGGACTACGCCATCGTCGTCAGCCGCAACCCCGACAGCGATGCCTCCGCCGGAGCATCCGGGGATTACGCCATCATCGTCAGCCACAACCTCGACAGCAACGCCACCGCCAGGGCATTCGGGGACTACGCCATCATCCCCAGCCACAACCCTGACAATGGCGTATGGGCAGGAAACGCCTCCCACCAAAGGAGGAGCACAGCGGACGACGGCGCAGTCGACGACGTACGACGCCCACCGGCGCCTCTTCTCCTTCGGTAGCAGTGACTCCTCAGCAAGGGCGGCACGCACCATCTCATCTATGTTGGATAACCTCTGGCTCGACATCACGCTCCAGATTCACGAGCGAATCTGTAAGTTCTCTCTCTCTTTGGCATTACTCTTCCTCACTCAGGAACCGCTGCGACGCACGAACGCATTCGGCGGAAAGGAAGAAGAAGGAGAGATAGCGGCTCGGTGGCAGAAGATGAGGTGGGATGAGAACTCCCCTCCCCCTCCCTATTTAAAGAGGAGCCAGCGCAGCTAAGGAAAGGCGAAAGGTTGGACAAAAAACCCTCTCCCTTCTCCTCTTTAAATACAAAATCAATGCTGATTGATACCTGAGGGGACGCGCCAAAACTGACGGGACGCGCCCCGGTTGATGAGGCGTCCTCCCTGGTCAAACTGAACACTGCCTGGGTATGGCCCGCCACTGACCCACTCTGGCCACGGCAATTAAGGCGCCCACATAGGTAGACAACCCTTCGCCTCCCTATGCAGGACCACGGGACGATCCGACGGCACGACCTTTTTGGATCTCCTGGGCCGACCATTCTGCCCAGAAGAGACGATGAACAAACGTCCAAAGAAAGATAAGCATCTCAGCTTTCTTACTTTATGCGTTAAAATTCATTCTCAAGCTTCCAACCCCGTCAAACGGCGGGAACACGAACATCACTCGGGGGCTACCGAGGATGTCTACCAGTCTAGACATCCTCCCCACCCGACCCCCTCCGTACACTTGAAACTAAGGATGCAAAATACGAGCATAAAACTTTGAGTAAAAACTGGACGAACTAGCAGACCCTACGCCTCGATAGCTACGGTGTTTCTGTTCACCAGAAAAACCTTGCTCAAATGCCCCTCGCGTCTCCGACTTCAATGTCTGCCTTCTCAAGAAGGGTTCAGAGGGGTCCGCCTACAGAGTCTCTCCCAAAGGAGAAGCTGTTAGGCTGCCCAAGTTAATTAAATGGCTCGGATCGCCACCGAGATACGAAAAACAAAGAATAGCAATTCTTACGCAGGTTACTCCAACCTCATCGTGAACATCAGGGTCCAAACCCCGCATGGACACATTTGGTAGGAGCTTTTCGTCACTCATACCGCCACGGTAACGTTACCGACCCCACCTTCATTTCGATTATATTATACATATGCAAAACATCCCAACGCTTCGTGTTGCATCACAAAACGGCCGTCGCCTTATTTGATATAGGCGACCACAGGCCAAGGTTCGAAGGTCGGTCCACGAAGGGCTCGAGGCCGCCTCATGCCAAACAGAGCCAGGGAGAAATAACCAAGACAAGCCCCAGCGGCCCTGCCTGACTCCGCTCAGAAGCGGACAGGGACGTCTCGACCTTTTCTCGTTCGATTCTAACCCCGAGCCAAACCCACAGAATCTCCATCGAGGAGAGGCCATCGGGCCACCGGAGCCTATCGAACGGCTTGGGTATCTGTCGGGAGGCGGGTTAAGAAGTTGTGGAGTGCCACCAGAGGGCTCTGCCGACCCCATCAGCAAATGATGGACCCGGATTCCACATGAACGTACCCGTTAGTGAGCTCGTTGAGCGCGATACTCGAGCTGTCGAGGCAAGTGTCGTTCACTCAGCCCCTCCGATTGCGAAAACCGAGGACGGGGTACTATGCAAATAACGGCCGACCCCTATCAGACCCTAACAAGGCTCGGGGGCTCGAGCCAATCAATACAGGGACATAGGTTCGAAGGCCCCACCTTGCCGAGCCCATAGAATCCCCAGTTGGGGATTTCTGTTGGAAGACAAGGCGGGGAATATTGCGATGTCATCCATGGACTTCGTCGACCCTATCACCAAAACCATAGTTCCGATCTCCAGTAACCCCTGACCCCAGCAAATGCAGGGGGTCGGACCTTACTCGGGGGCTGGTTAAGGTATGGCTACCTCCTTTCTTTCTTTTGAAACAATCTCCTCGCATCATGACCAGCGACATAATTCAGGGGAACAGATTGGTAAGATCGCAAAAAATCAAACAAAACGAAATTACAACGCAAAATCACGTAACCGCGTCCAGACTCGAAAAATACCAACACTTGTCCACATATTACATATAAGTTGTTCTAAAAATTGTTCGACTAATTACTCCCGCAGAGGGAGAACCATCTCTTTCAGATTGTCTGCCAGGTTTTTCGCAAGGGGAGCAACCATCTCCTCCATTTCCTCCAGCTCTTCATCCTCATAGGTGGACGGGAAGCCTTCGCTCATCACCTTCAGGTTGATTTCCTTCTCGTAATGAGCATGGGCGACGGTGAAGGCCTGGGTGATCCCGGCGTGAAAGGCACTCTCCTCAAGCTGGCCCACCCGAGCCGTGATACCTGCGACACGAGCCGCGAGCGGGCTGGTCTCCACCGGCTCCATCACATTCAGGGCATTAAGGACCACCCCAACCGTAGCTTGCAGAAGATCGTGCTCATCGCTCTCAACCTGAAGGGCCCTTCGTGCATAGGCAGCCTCTTTTTCTAGCTTGACGGAGACGTTTTCAGCGCTCAACCTTTGGTTCACCGCGTCACCGAGCTCCGCCCGGAGAGAGCGGACCACCTCGACGTCCTCGTCCACCTTCTGCTGGAGGGCCATGGCCCTACTCTCGGCCTTCCACCGGAGGTCCCGCTCCATCTCCAGCTCCTTTAGGACTTCGCCGGCCTTCTCATTGGCCGTGGCATTCCTCTGCAACAGCTCGTCTCGCTCCTTTTGAAGCTTGGCGATCTCCTCCCCATCTAGCTTGGACATTGCCGACAAATACTCGAACATCCTGTGGGCCTCCTCCATATCTTGACGTGCCTGGGCCTCTCGCTCCTAGGCGGTAGCAAGCTGTACGGCCATGTCTGCTCACAGCCGGGCCTCCTCGGAGAGGCGATCCCACTCCGCCTTCTACTCGCGGAGGAAGCAAGATTTATTCCGGCTACGAGCAATAAGAACCCGAAGAGGAAAAAGACTAGAATCAGAAATGCGAAAACACAAAAACATGCGGAGAAAGAAGAAAATCAGGCAAGTACCTGGGTAGTAGGAATGACAATTTCATGCAGGGCTCCTCTGGCCTGGTCCAGGGCCTCCAGCATGGTCAAAATTCTGATGTCAAGACCCTCCCGCTCCATGCTCTCAGAATGATCATCGAGCGAGAACAGAGCTGGCGTTGGGTCCTGGGTGGCCATCCACTGAAGCGGCGGCTCCCCCCGCGCGGGGGAGCGGCTTCCACCTGACAAAGGGGCTGAGAGCAGCTCCCTCCTAACCCTGTGCGGCACCATCGCCGCACTCAAGGACCCTCCGGTTGGACCCTCCTCCCTCTGGGTCGCTTCGAGCGCCACGAGCGGATCCACCTGGGCCCCTGGTGGCGCGGATTGCACTACGCCCTCGAGCGCCACCACGACTATGCCCGACTGATCCTGGCTTGGAGCGGTCATGACCACCTCCACCGGCGGTATGCGGCCCTCGGCCGGCTGTTCCACATCTACCATGGAGGAGACCACTCGCTCAGTAACCTCCACAGGTGTGGGAGCCACCACGGGCATCGTCGGGTCGGCCAACGCGGCCCTGACGTCGACACCACTCCTGCCCAAAATGGGGGTGACTCCAGGCGACGCCGTCTGTCCCGCTTGAATGGCGAGACTCTTCTTGGGTGCCAGCCCCAGGGGGTGACCCATCTGCAAGAACCTACACAAAGGTAATAACCATTAAGTCAAAATAGAAATGGAAAAAGGATGAAAGCAGGGGAATCAGCAGCTTACGTTGACGTCCTCGGCCGGCGGAAGCATTTTGGGGACGGATCCCCAGATCCCTGCCCCGACTCATCTGGGAGGAACCGTTTCAAGCCTGCCCCCTGCTCCGGGGTAGGGGGGTTCATCTCATCGGGCGCGCCACTGGAGCCGCTCCCCTCCATCGTCTCATCGGGCACGGCACCGGAGCCGCCCCCTCCATCGTCTCACGGGGCACGGCACCGGAGCCGCTCCCCTCCATTGTCTCGTCGGGTGCGGCACCAGAGCCGCCTCCCTCCATCATCTTGTTGGGCGCGGCACCAGAGCCACCCCCCTCCATCGTCTCATGGGGTGCGGCACCAGAGCCGCTCCCCTCCATCGTCTCGTTGGACGCGGCACCAGAGCCGCTCCCCTCCATCATCTCCTTGGGGTTGGCGGTAGCAAGCCTGCCCTCCCCCATCCACCGGTCCTCGGCCGGCACGCCATGTGAAGCGGCGAACTCACCGGCCTCCACCGACCTCATCGATTCACTTCCCTCCATGTGGAAAGGGAAGGGCCCCTGCACGGATGGGTGGCCACTTGTCAGCGTGTCCTCGTCCTCTAGGACGCCCCAATCCATGCCAATGGCTACCTCGTCGTCATCATCATCATCATCATCATCGTCGTCGTCCTCACTGCTCACGTCCTCTCCCCGATCCTGTGCCTCCTGCTTCAATCGTTTTGCCTTCTTCATCTCCTCCCTTGCTTTCTTGTCCCGCTCGGCCGTGAGTCGATTCGCCGCCGCCACGACCTTGTCCTTTAGCACTGGAACCGAACTGTCCTTGAAGACCAGCCCCCTCGGCTGGTCCCAACATCACAAAGCAAGTGTTAAAAAATGGAGATCCAGGAAAAAGAAAAGAGCACGGGAAAAGAGGGCTTACGAATTCAAAGAATCCAGGCTCCGACCATATTGGGGGGTGTCTGGGCACCGGATACACAATGTCGAGGACCCTGCCTACAGAATCCTTCATCGGCTCTGTCACCTCCTTAATGTGCTGCGCCACTTTCGAGAAAGGGAGCGCCTCGTCAACGAGCACCGTCCCCTCGAACGATATCCCAGGCATCATCTGATGCAGGGGAAGCACACACACCATCAGTGGTGCCACCCTCCTCGCATGGTAGGCACCGATAATCCCCGTCCCCTTTACACCCCGATCCTTCAGGGCTTGGAGAGCGGAAACAAGGTCAGAGATATGTTTCTTGTCTTTGGACTGGACACCCTAGCCCCATGACTCCAGAACGTCCACAATAAGACGTCTAGTGTACTTCGGTAGGGTGGCACTCACATCATCCCTAACATAAAACCACTGCGAGTGCCATCCCTTGTTCGATGTCGCTAGATGCATGTATGGGTAACCCCTCGACTTGGTATGACGCAGATGAATGCTGGCACATCCCATCGGCGCGTTCACATCTTTCCCCCCAATCTTCCTCTTCGACAAACTAATGTTAAAGAAATACCGCCACAGATCAAATGGGGATTGATCCCCAGGAAACCCTCGCACAGGGCAACAAACGCTGCCATGTGTTGAATCCCATTAGGAGTTAGATGCTGCAGCTCTACCTCATAGTAATCCAGCAGCCCCCGAAGGAATCTATGCGCGGGTACCCCGAATCCCCGCTCATGGAAGATGGCAAAAGAGACGACATACCCTTCAGGCGGCACCGGCTCGTCCTCGTTGCCAGGTACTAGCCACTCCTGGACGGCGGACAGTGGGCGGAGAAGGCCATGGCGAACGAGGCCCTCCAGACGCTGGGAGGTGATGCTAGATCTGTCCCATAACTCTATTAAAGCAATAGGGGAGGAGGGCAGGCGCGAGCTTGATGGCAACTGCAACACAAACGCAAGCCGGTCGACGATGGCGATGCGGGTGCAGGAGGCTGGGACGATTGGCGGTGGATGTTTCAGAACGCAAAGGTAGGGGAGCGAAATACGGAACCTTGGGGGTGAACCCCATGGTTTTATACGGGACGATGGACATGAGAAGGGCAACCGTCCGCCTCGATCTCCGGGCCTGCCACGCGCGCCACCATGTCACATCACGGGACACGCACCCACAGTCCCTATCCTCTCACCCCAAAAATCTCGGCGGACGGTTCGGCTTCCCGAGACAAATCCGGACTCTCTACCCACCTGGGAAACGTAGGCCACGAAGGCCTTTTCTTTTCTCTTTGGCCCACCTAGGGCCCAAAAGCTCGGTGGCTGGCCCAACTAAGGAAGGATCCGTGAACGATCCGAAATCAAGGGCACCAGTTAGGTCAGCTCTGAATCAGTTCCTAGCGAACGAGATGCCACGACCCGCTCGGAAAAACATCCGGTGGACAAAAAACTAAGTCCTTCAGTCTTACCCGTGAAGGGACCGATACAACCCCCCGGGCGACTCTACTCGAATCACCCAAGGGCTCGGGGGCTACACCCATCGGGTGCGCTCGCGCGCACCCTCTGGCAAAGTAACTTCGACGAAGTCATAAAAAACACCCTCCAGGCGGTTCTACTCGAATCACCTAGAGGGTCGGGGGCTACTGTTGGGGACCTAATACCGGGGTACCCCAGAAGGTGAAACCAATAACCACCGAACGTGAAAAACTTTTGGACGCATAAGGGCGTCGTTTCATCCCTTACTCGAGTGACAGGAGTTTGGTTCCGCCTCGCCCGACGCCTTTGTGAGATAAACTCTGCCTCGCCCGAGGGCTTAGGGTTAATCTACGTCTCGCCCAACACCTTTGGGACAGGCTTGGTCTCGCCCGAGGGCTAAGAGATAAACTCTGTCTCGCCCGACGCCTTTAGGGCGAGCTCGGCCTCGCCCAAGGGCTGAGGGATAGATTCTGCCTCGCCTGACCCTGGAGGGGTGAGGTCGGTCTCACCCGAGAGATAGGAATTGGTCTCCGTTTTGCCCGACGGCAAGGAACGAGTCTCACCCTGCTCCATATCGAAAGATTGGATTCATCTTACCTAACAACTTCTCCCCATTCCCTCAAGATGATAAGTACGGGGCAAGACAAGACGTTCAGGTCAACCATGGCTCCAAGGACCATACCCTGCGTACTGGCAGGAAAAGTACTGCCAGGGGATGACAGGACAGGTGCTTTAGACCCTTTTGGACGTCGTAGAGCCCGAAAGGTTGTACAAGTGCGTGCTCCTCGCCTTGTAGAGTTGTAGGCGTCGCCTTCAGCCCTAGGACATGGAACCCGACGAAGATATACAACAACCGCTACGCTCCAGAAAAGGATATACTATCTCCACGAACGACGGATTTTTTGTCACCACGCTATGGACCCAAGGGAGCGGTGCCCGCTTCCCGACCCCTCAGGTCTGCCAAGTCAGAAGGCCTTGACCACGGCATTATGCCGGATCCCAACCCCTCGTCCCTCCGACGAAGACTCACAAGAACCAGAAGGCGTGCGGAGCAAGGCAAGGGGAGGCTAATAAGTCAAAACCACTATGCTACAGCCTATACCCTACGCAGGCCAACGTTCTGTGATCAACCTGACATTCTATAGAGACATCGACAGTATTGTAGGCACTTATCTTCCTTCGCACTCATCAGAATGAAGAAGGAGGATTGGGTAGACGTGAGCCACAAGAATAAGGTAGAGCCCTCATCCTTGTAAATCCGACCCCTTCATCTATAAAAGGGGATGTGCTTCCTCCATCAGGGGGAGGGACTCTTGAGACCGAACAATACGACACACAGATACACACAGTCAAGTTGCTTAGAACCTCTTGAACTACCTTCAAGCCTTCCATCAGAGACTTGGGACCAGTCCCTCTCTCGATTGTTTGTACCCCTTACTACAGACCGTTCACGGTGCTGATAACATGAGCAGCAACAAACTGGACGTAGGGACATTCGGCCCGAACCAGTATAAATTTTGTGTCCTTTAGCGCGTCATCCGAGCCTAACGCGTATTACTATAAATTTACTTGCCGGTGCTCGTACGAAACACCGACAGATATGATGGGTGCACTGGACACACGCTGCCCGGACACTGCCATTGCACCCGCCGTGTCTCCTTCCCCAGCACCGGTCTGCAGGGAACCCACAGCGGCCACGATGCAACAGGGCAGACATGCAAATTTGGCCCAGCAGCGAGTATATCCGACCGTGCTATTTGCTGCTCGATAAGGAGCACATTTGTGCTTGTTTCAGAAAAAAAAGGAACAAATTTTTACAGCAGAACTCCATGATCTTTCCATCCTTCGGTAGCCACCCAAAGGTTTGCTTCCTTGTATTGCTTTGAAAATTTTCCTCAATTGGATGTCGTGCTCTTGCATTTGCAATTTTGTACCAATACTGTGGTCCAACTGATCAAGAACTGTTGTGCAACTTGAGCTGCAGCCAATTCACATTTCACAATGGCATCAACTGAGGCTTACTTGATAACTGCTAATGATGTTGTAGTTTGAAGATTCAATCATCAAAATTTGACGGCTACTAAATGACCCCAATATTTCATATGGGGTAGTTTCCCATGCCTAGAAAGAGAGGTCCTACTACTTAACTATGTTGTATGCATAAGGATGTTCAATTACATTTGCCAAATATTTATCCCCACGAGAAAAATAAATTTGATTAATACCCCACTTTTCTTTTACTCAAGAGCTCTATATCAGTGTCAGTTAATACTCAGTACTTTGTAGGGTAGTAACCTGGGTTAGCCATGCTAGAAAAAAATGTGCTTGTTGCATCCAAGCTAGGCTCATTGCAATTATCAGGTCGTTGATGATATGCCACAAGTCATGTTTATTTTCACGTAACCAAGCTTTTGATGTCAAGCTTCTGATGCAAGTTCCGGAAGTGGCTTGTTTTCAAGATTTTCTTATATGATAGGAATGGATTCTCTCTTATTAACCTTCTGAATTTCTCAGAGAAGATTTCAGATGAGTATGCCTTGATCAGTAGTTTTATTTTTGTAACTACTTATAATGTTTGAGTTATCAAGTCTCAGGACTTATTAGTTATTCCTTCATGTCAGTATTCATGCTTTATGACTTTGTCGCCATGGTTATTAATTTATTCTAATGTCAAATGCAAATTATAGTGAGAGCTGCCATATCCAGGCTCCCTTATGTGCCCACGGTGTTTTGTATACTAACCTACTCAATAGGTTACTCCACATTTTATTTTAAGATGAAATGCAAATTTTAGTGAGGGCTGCCATATCTAGCTCCCTTTTGTGGCTTAACCAGCCCATAGTATTTTCTATACTAACCTACTCAATAGGTTACTCCATATTTTATTTTAATGTGAAATGTAAATTTTAGTGAGGGCTGCCATATCCAGCTCCTTTTTGTGGCTTAACAATAACCTACCAATATGTTACTCCACATTCTTTTGTGTACTCTCCTACTATTTCTTTATTTTTCTTGCTCGAGACATCTTCCTCAGAATCTCAGATACTCGGCCCTCGCTCTTTATTTACTGAACTTTTATCTTTGATTCCTTTTTACAATTTCACAGTACCTCGCCTAGGCCACACAATATTTTCAGATTCAAAATAAAAAAAGTTGGCACTCCACTCAGGTGCGCGGCAACGCCACGTGTTACTTTTCAGTAAGCTTATTAATGGAATCAGCTATTTTAAATGTTAGAACATTCCAAAACAAAAGAAGCATATTCAGGCCAAAAACATCAGTAGCACTCAGCGCATGTGTTTTTCCTGTATTAATTATAATTGTGCTACTGCTATTTATTCCCTATTAAAGCTTCTGGCAGAAAATTACATCATGTTTCCTCTGCATCATTTGACCCTTCTTTTTATGCTGATGAGTGATGACAGGCTTTGCAGGAGAGATCCGTGATCTCTTGATTTTATTCTGATCTAATAACACATTATTAGTTAGATAATAACGTTGAAATGCATTGTCAAAACTGGCTTCACAACTACGGACACTCCACATAGCTGCGCGGCAACGCCGCGCTTTGTTTTCTAGTCTTCTTATAGGAATCCTGCACCTAAAAGAGGGCCAGGCAGCGTGGCCACGTCGCCCGCTTTTCCCGGCCATCAGATCGGCCGCGCGGACGGCCCAGATCGTGCGAGCCCCGGTCTTTTTGCAAAAAAAATCTTGAAGGTCGAATCAACCCGCAGTCTAGGCCTTCTCTCAGTTTTTTTTTCAAAAAAGCCCTCGAACTTTACCGAAATCAACCCTCCTGCTCCCTGGTCTCGACGCTCCTCATCCCGCAGCCCCGCGCCGTGCCTCCGCCTCCTCCTCCGCCGCCGCTCCCGTCCCTGTCCCAGCCCCCGGCGCCCCTCTTCCCGCAGGCCCGAGCCTTACCCCCTCCGCGGCCACTCTTGCACCCGTCGAGCGCCACCCCCGCCCCAGCCAAAGCGGCGCCGCCGTTCACCGCCCGCGACCCCGCTGAGGCCGCGCCGCCGCTGTCGCTCGCCAAGAGAGGCGCCAGACCGGTCCGGACCCTTCCACTGTGGGGAGCACGATCTCGTGGCCTCGTGGGAGGAAGGTGCTCGAGCTTGCTACTACAGCCACAGAGACGAGCGTTTCTTCATCTCCAGGCACCAGATTTCTGCCATGGTGTTGTTGCTGCACAAGGCTAGGCTTGGCCGTGGTGTCCAGCGCATCTACGATGGCATCCATGGTGACCGGGGCATCCGACCGTGGGTTGTCGTCGCGCACCTGCTACTCCTGTAGCCGTCGATGAGCCCAGGCTAACCTAGCTGCATATGCAGCACTAATTCATCAACAGTAATCAAAACTGAAGATGGAAAGCAAAGAGAATTCACTCAATGTTTGAATCCCAAGAAAAAAATCCTAATAGAAATATTATAAGTCAGATATTGATTTTTTGCATAATGCTTCAGGTAATCTGATACCTGAGAAGATTTATTCATCTGGAGCAACCTGCAAAATCTGTGGACATGAATAGCTATTTAGTGTCGTCGAGTGCTTGGCTCAGTTTTAGAGTTTGGCCAAGTATTTTGATGTATTTTCCTATATCTTTCTGAGGAAGATTCCTAACGGTAGAGATAAAAGTAGTGTGACATGAATATGAATAGAACACCAAGTTTCAGATATTTGGCATATATTTATAAATTTTTTCCTGCTATTTATTTCTAAGGAAGACTAATACATGTTAGCATAGAAATGTCTTGTTTAAGCAGTGGATAGAAGGTGAATTAGTTCCAATCAACAAATCTAGCAGTATACGAAAATGCATGTTACACCAAGTATTTGTGTAACATAGTTTGGATATAACCGAGTTGACAAGCATTTGATTCATTGGTTGTCAATTAAGCATCTTTAAAGTGGTTTGGGCAGAGTTCAGGTATTCTTAACATTGTTAAAGATGTCCTGGTCATATTACCTACAACATATGGTCGCATTCAGTGCTTACCAAAATATCATGGTATATCTAATATATAATATCTAATGGCTAAAAAGAGTCGCTGATTATGCATGATGGATGTGCTGGAACAGTATGTCTTTGGGAATTGAAACCATTGTTGATCAATTTCCGAGAAATCAAATCTTGTGAAACTTGCAGATTTCGGTACAAAGAATCATATAACTTGCATAGAGAACTCTGGAAGAATCTATCAAGTGCATCAAATGCTTAGTGTGTAAATTTTTTAATAGAAAATTAGACAGCGAGCGGGACATTTTTTGTCAAGCATCTTGCAGGCAGTGGTGGAGGCAACCCCGGCAAAGGGCATTGCAGCCAAGCATGGACGGCGCAGAAGCTGGTTCTCGCACTGGCATCGCCTCATTCCTCCTGTTTTCATCGCTTTACTCTACGGTTGCTCTTCAACAAATGCACTTTCCCACTCATTGAATAGTCATTTTTATTGTTGTTTTAGCCGTCGATGAGTTAATGTACTATCTCGTTCATTGTGTGTTTACGCTGTAACACATTCTGCAAAGCTTGCTCGAAACAACTGATGTGTGCTCTGTTCTAACTAGTAGGTGCCTGAAATTGCTTGTCCCATGGCCCCATTTTGAATGGCATCCTATTGGCATATTCGTTGCTTGCTTTTAATACTTCTTCGCCACATCCGTTATGACTAATCAACTTTTTATCACTTATAGTGATGATTATGAGGACCACATAGCACTTGACTTAAACAAAACCATCACTGAC